>NC_142773.1:23392631-23585131 GCF_988280905.1 Pimephales promelas
AAAGAGGAACAGATAAATAGATGGAAAGCCTGTGTCCTACATCCCCTTTTCCCCAAAGGCGATTCCAGCCCTCTGGAGAGTTGCCTAAAAAATTCTCATTGCAGCCGAGCCAATCGCACTCGGCCCCGGAGGCTGCGATTCACACAACTTCAGAAACGCAGTTTCTCTGGAGAGGAAGAGTCTATTGGGGCGGAAGCAACAGGGAAGAGGGGGGGGGGGGGGGGGCTCAACCACCTGCCACAACCCCACGCAGGAAGGGCACGGGGAGGAGGTTCTCTCCGTCCGCTGAGGAGCAGACACGTATCTTGATGAGCGAAGAAGACAGCATGACACGGTCGATAGTGCTCATCGTGATGGAGGGGCTCTCAGGGGCCGGACTGGCAAAGTAAAAGGTCTTTCCATCAGAGAAACAAGACAAGAGAGAGTACAGCAGTATCTAACTAATAACATCGAGCTCATCCGCTAAAATACAGGCCCATCTGTCACTGTCTGCCCTTTCATGACCAGAATATACACACAAAATGATAGCTTTTAATGGATCTGAGTACAAACAGGCAGGTGAAAATGTATAGCCTACAGTGCTACTGCAACACACACTCTTATTACACAGGTTTTTTTTTTTATCTCACAAACTGAGTGATTACAGTCATGAAACACGCACACACACACACACACACACAAAATCCGTATCATGCTGTCAGCAAATATGCCTGCCAGCTTTTTTGTCCTCTTGTGCAGATTTAGATTATTAATCCTGCACTCTTAATAAAAGCTGAAATGTTCTATATATCAACCCTATGACAGCAGGTTAATGAAAACCTTCACGCTAATCCAGCTAAATGCTCATCCACACACCATGGTGCTTTTTGTACAAACACATTTACTGCAATGAAGTGCTTGTGTGTGTGTCATGAAGATTCATTTGGTATGTATAATGTAGTAAAAAGACTTAATTAAAACGAACAACATATCTCTTTGGCTATTTCTCCCACTGAGCATATTCTGTTTAAACTTATCTTCTAAAATAATTGTAGTGCAGTTTCTGATGTTAAGTAGCAATTTGTACTTGTTAAATTCCCCTAAGAGTCTAAGCTCTGCTGTGATCTTAATATTGCTGTGTTAGTTGTAATTGCAATATAAAATGTGGTCAAGTAGTTTTGGTTGGAGTAAAATTGAAATTTTATATTTCTCTTTTTTTTCCACTTCCCAAAAAAGGCAGGAAACGTTTTAGTGCTAATTAAACAGAATGAAGAGCAAGACATACACATTAGATGTGAGATGCTAGTATGTATGTGGATGTATGTTAAGTATGGATGGATAGATATGTTTAACATAAACAAAAGTATATGCTTAAAGTATGATTGTGTGTCATTTATTTTGTACAACAAAACATGCAAATCTCCTCAAGTTAACCATTTACTGAAAAGTGCTATTCTAAACACCCAAAGCAAATTCCAGAGGGAACTCAAGGCTCACAAACTGAACAGTTATTATCAATCTCTTGGAAATCTTTCAATTCCCTTTGGTGCCACTAGTGGTACAGAAATCACACTTCAGCTTTAAACCCTGAAATTGTTTCTCTCTGTTTCTGTTGCTGTGGTTAAGCCTTTGGTTGAGGAAAATGAGTTTATGGTAGGTCATAAAGCAGATTAGAATCCGGGCAAAACATGATATTAAAATGTCCAGCAACTCATCTCCCACAGTGAACCCATTCCCAAGAACCGTGTTCCTTTTCAACTGGGTTTAACACAAACACACCTTCTTCTGGCCACATCTGGCACAGGAAGATTACATGGAAATCAGGTCAGGGCACGAGCCAATACAGAGCAAAACAATGTATTTCATCAGTATTTCGGTCTTCTTTTCCAGTCGCATTTTTATTTATTTAAACAAGATCAACTTTATTGAGAAGAAAGTATATAAACATACAAAAAGTGCATATAATATATAAATTAAATAGAAAATATTATATTAAATATGATTATATTATGAATATCATATTATATAATTAATTATAATATAAAATACTATTAAATAACTCATCCATCCATTTTCCAAATCGCTTGTCCTATGTAGGGTTGTGGGAATGCAGGAGCCTATCCCAACATCTGGTCCGTAGGCTGGGAGACACCCTGAATGGCTGTTATTAAATAATATTAATATTGAATAATATTATGTATTATTACATAATTAAATAAATACATACCAATTGCACACACATAGATTAAGTATAAGACAAAATACATTTAGAATAATAGGCATATATTTAAATATTTCATGGTCCATAAGAGACTTTTTAATTTGTTACCCCGTAGTGGGGTGAGGTCGAGTCTAATAACTGGATGTTGAGACTTAACCGTGTGCCAAGTTTGTTTCTGTGCACCAGAGTGAGGTCCACACCCCTGCAGACAGTCACCACAGACCATCTGTCCACACATCCCCTCCTCCCAAACATACACATTCGGCCCAAGATCCCACACACAGACTTAGAGTACACGCTCCCATCTAAAAGTGCTTTCTCAGACGCTGCAGTATGCTGCAATAAACACAAAGCACACATACCTCCACAGAAATAAAAACCCGCTTTCTCTGCCAAGCACATGATCATCAAAGAAAAAAGATCTCCCTAATGAACGTTACAAAAAGCTCACAGTCCATAATGACACTCGGGCTGAGCTGTAGCACACTGTACTTAAACATAAGGCTCCCAGCAGTACACTACACACTCTGAGTGAGATAAACAGATGTACTGTATACTTCACACATTTACAAACTCCACAACCGCCTTGAAAGTGTTCACACACAATGGCCCTACCCAGTAAACAAAACCATATGAGCCACTTAGCATCATCAATATTTCACCTCAAAGTAATCTATTACTTATAGCCAGGTTGAATAGCCCTAGTCTACCAGCTCATGACATGTCTGTCAAGCATACAGTGACAGAAAATGGCAGCATCTTGTGTCATGATCATGGCTGGCTAAAGCTAGACTGCTCTGGGCTATGTTTAGAATGGCATACTAGTTGAATGGCAACATGCACAGTATATGCTGTATATTACTTGCATAGTCATTTTATGAAAATAGCATACAAGTACATTATATGCAAAGATAAACATTTCAAATAGTATAATGCAACCATACTTTGTTAATTTGCATGTTTATTGTCTGAAATGAATGCTAATGCTAAAGGGCTAGTTCACCCAAAAAAATAAATTTGTCATCATTTATTCACTGCTGTTATAAAGAACATATGAGGCAGAATGACAGCCTTAGTCGGCATTTAATTTCATTGTAAGGGGAAAACGCTTTGAAAGTAAACATTTCTACACTGTAAAAAAATATATACAGTATGTATATTTTCAAGATTTGTTATCACAACATTTTTTTCTTTTGTCAAATCAACTTAAATAATTTATTTATTTGAGATAACTTATTATTTTGTTTTTCCGATGATTAAATCAATCTCCTTCATTGTATTAACTCACTTTTTCCAGTTTTTCAAATTTTAAGGCAGCCAGGTTACTTAATTTTTTAAGTTAAACCAACATTTTTTTTTTTTTCAGAAGTAAATTCAGACAGGTTAGGAACAACAAGAGAATGAGTTAACGAGGTTAATAACATGTATTAAATTGATACATGTTATTATCAATTTAATATATGTAATACATTATTACTCTCTCTCACTCTCTCTCTCTCTCTCTCTCTCTCTCTCTCTCTCTCTCTCTCTCTCTCTCTCTCTCTCTTTATATATATATATATATATATATATATATATATGTTCTGTCTGAATTATTGTGGATACTGTGGCCCAGTAGGCATTGAACCTCCATTTCCAGTGTATAAACAACAGATGTGGTAGATCTTCTGCACAGAACACTGCAATATTCCAAGTTTCGTTTCATTTTAAGCCTTCAATTCAATGTGGCCAACAGAAAAATGTAACAGTTCACACCGTATTTAGGCAGCAAATTGATTTCAAGTTGAGTTTTTTCTCATAGGTGACAAAGGTGAACAGAGAGGTAAGAGCATACTGATGCCTCTCATGCTGGAACTCACTCATGCTGGAAAATGAAGCAGCCACACGTGACACAATTCCCATTGCCTAATGGTTGAGTGGATGACGGAATGCGTCCTTAGCCTGCGTAAGGACGTTACTGACCATGTGTCAGCTATTTTAGGAAAGAGAATGTCTTATTAAAGCCATTCTTCCACCCGCTGTCACAAGCACTTAAAGTCTCAGAGCTAACTGAGGCTAGACTCGGGGCAGTGTACGTGGTTGTACAGTACGTTTGTGAGCATGTGCCTGTTTGAATGAATGCCCGTGCGTAATCCAAACTCTAATTGGGCTGATGTGTCAGGTGTAGATTGGGTGAACTTGGTGAATCTGCTACAGAACCAAAATAGACCTGCATCCTCTGCAGCTACTAGTGATGCAGCACTGTGTGAAAATGAGTTCATTCACTCTCTCTCTCTCTTATTTCTCTCCCCAATTCTCCATGGTTCAGTGAATGCAGTAAGTTGACAGTGAGGCTGCCTTGAGTCCACAGAACAGACTGCAACGTTAGAGTAAACTTACTGCACCCTCTTCACTACATGCAAATATGCTGACCCTGTTTCACAATAAAGAAAGTGCTAACCTTAAAAACATTGTGAGAAATTTGATAAACTTTTAACACATCCTTTTGCTGCTGCCTGGATTAAACATAACCACAAAAGTCAAACAATCATTGAATGAGCAGCTCCTGCATCCAAAAGAGTGTGCGGAACAACAAACAAATAAGCACTAACTCAATTTGAAGCAATTTGTGTCATGTTTTGCCTGCATTCTGCTGCAAATATAGTTACTCTTAAGCGAACCACAGCACATTCTCACATTTCAGTTTGATTTTAGAGGTCAATTTGAGTGTTCACATTTAAGCGAAAATGTTTTCGTCCCTCTTGGAGACAACTATGTAAATACAGCTACAAATACAGTAGCCTACTTTTATTCACATATTCATTCATTTCATCACACATCATTTGTGGTAAACAGCAGCTCAAGCTTGTTCGATTGATAACCATCAAGTGGTGTGTAGACTGTCAATGGATGGTTAGAAAGTCTCAAATTTGTAATCTTCGTTTGTTCCGAAGATGAACGAAAATCGAATGGGTTTGGAACGACATGAAGGTGATTAATTAATTTCATTTTTGGGTGAACTAATCCTTTAAAGGTCCTTGCACACTGAGTCCGAAATTCTCCTCCGAAATTTTCAAAAAGTTAATAAATAAATACGACCTCACGTGATGTCAATCATATTTGTACACTGACTCCGAAATTTTTGCCCAACATCCGTTGTGCAAAAATTCAGATCAGGTTCGATTTTTTTAGCGTTTTTAGCATCTAGCAAGCATTTTGAAAGATGCTTTGACAGTTTAGAGCCACAGAATAATGAATCCGAAAAATTCATACGAAATTTGTAGACTCAGTGTGCAAGGACCTTAAGGCATTAAGGCAACTAATGAACAAAAAATCTTGTGATTAACAACTTAATATTCTAACAGGGCTAATTTCACCAAATTATAGTCATGATTTCTGGTTTTCAGGTTTAAACGAAATCAAAATCTTTCAAAGTACTGTATGGGAGTCATTGTAGTAGACTACAGACAAAACAGAACACCACTAATTCACTTTGAAGCATGCAGTGCATTGCAGACTATATTTTTCTTTAATTAAATCACAGCCTTTTATGGTTTATCATGCAAGTAAATATCGATTTTGATTGGATCAATTGTGCAGCTCTAACCAATTCTCCAATAAACCTTGAAATAAACGACAAAGTAACTGTTTACTGACAGACTGTTTACTGAGCATTCTTTGTGAGGCTTCAATCCATAAGCTACAGATTGAAATCAGTGAACCGTAAAGCTATAAGGGCAGCACACTAAATCAATGCATCTGTAAAATTAAAATTAATCACTGCACAGTTTATCGGAGATCCTTTTGTTTGCTATAGCCACCGGTAGCCATGGCAACCGGGGAACGGGTACAGAATGCAATGCAGTGGGTGAGGTCAGAGGTCACATGATGCGATGTGCCACCGAGGAAGGGAGCCGGATGGTTAGACGGTGAGAAAGAGGGATGCTTTGAACGAGAAAAACGGCAAGATGGAGAAAGAGAAATGATGAAATGGGGGGAGTCTGGAGTTTTTCCAGCCACTGCTCTCTCCCACTTTGCCCTGGAATAAATCCAAAACTCACAGTCATTCTGTGATAGCAGTATCACTACTGACATTCATGCTTGTAACAAACAGCATCTGATTTAGGAGAGATCTGATGACACATAAACATCATTTAAAAAAGGTCACGTCGTCAATTTCGCCCAGGGATTTGAATAAATTTGAATATTCAACATGGCAACAAAGGCAACCTAAGATCCCTGTTGTGTGTCAAACATCTATATGCACAACTATATGATATCACATAACATTCACAGGCGTTTGAATAATTTCTAGTGACACAGAAAAGACACTCACACGAAATAAGAACATCTGTGTTTTATAGGCAAAATTATCATCATATTTCAGAGTATAAACAGAGAAATGGTGGCTGATACACCCACACTACATGCTTTAGCCTGTCATGCGAGCGGGTGTGAAGGAAATACATACATCACACATAAAATTAAACAGCAAGAGTCGGATTTCAACTGGTATTTAGGACTCTGTGAATGTCCTATGTTTTAAGCGATGGTCAAACGGGTTGTATTAGTAGAGAGTAATCAATCCCAGACGAAGATGAATGTAAATAATTCAATCACGCAGATGTTTCGGATGAGATGGCACTGCTCACAAGGGTCAGCATCAAAGACGAGAGTCTAAACAAGCCACCCCATAATAGTCCCAAATGTTTTTTATATAAACACACTACATCATAACATTGTGAATTAATTATTGGGTTTGACCATGTCAGAAAATCCCTAAAGCCAGTTAAAGTGGAATGGCTTCCCAAATGATTGGATGGGAGGGTTTGGGGTTTTTTAAAGGTTTGGAAAAAAATGACAGAAAGTCACTTTTGATCATTGTAATGCATCCCTGCTGAATAAATGAATACATTCTTATTGCCCCCAAAAGTTTGAATGGTATTGTACAGATTTGCCACAGTATACTTTTAGTACTGTACATCTTTGTCATATTAATGACATGAAAACATACAAATCTGCAATCCACTGATGCAAAAGCAGGAATCATGACAGGAGAGCTTAATAATACACAGTGTATTGATCCATTAGATCATTTTAGATTACTGCCAAACAATGGGCTTTCACAGTGTAAAAGGTCATAATTCACTGTGAAATAACAAGGAAACCTGGATCTGGCTGATTTTATAGAGGGTACACATAAAATGCTTGTAAATGGATCTTTAAACCCCACAGTTACACTCAGCAGAAATGGAACAAATTATGGGAAACTGAAAACAATTTACCCTGAAGTGAAAGGAAACAGAAATGACAAACAACAGACAAACCTTGGCTAGAGGGTCAAGAGCTGATTTCTCTCATCTTTCTCTGCATCCCGTCTTTTTATGTCTCTGTGTTAACCTCTCTATCCTTTGCTCTCTGTTTTCTTAACCACTTAAAGAGTGTGTCTGCTCAATCAATACATTTATAATTGTTTACTGTCCATGTATGCAATGCAATTAAACCGGTGTTAGACTGTCTGTTTAGTAAGACTTAGTTATTAGTGTTAACTAATAGAAATTAGCGCTAACACTAAATTAGATTTCTAGCGGTTCAATTCATCCTGTCCGTGCACAGTGTTTTAAAGGGATAATTCACTCATCCACACATTATTACAAAACTATACTATTTTCTTTCATCTGTGAGACATAAAATAAGTTTATATATATATATATATATATATATATATATATATATATATATATATATATATATAAAATATGTCTGGTTTTTGTCAATAGTAACCATAAATGTTTGGTACCAATATTCTTCAAAGTATTTTCTTTTGTGTTCTGCAGAAGAAAGTAATGCTGGTTTGAAATGACTTATTATAAATTTTCATTTTTGGATGAACTATCCCTTTAAGTGCTGTAGGTAACAAAATATTGAATGAGGCTAAATGCTACTCAGTTATGTATTGGGTGTTTACGTTTCGTTAAGTAAATATAAATTAAATTATTATGTATTAATTATATAATTAAGTCTCAATTAGCACCATAGTTCAGTAGATGCGTTTAAGACCATTTCATTACAAATGGAAAAAGGGGGCAGAGTCAGACATAAATTCATAAAATATGAAGAAAAAAAAATAGATCATAAAATGATGTGCAATCTGTAGCTTGGCAAACTACAGTTTCAAAGTAGCTTCCCTTAACACTGCAGTGAAAATATACAACTAAGAACTAATATATAGAAGTTCATAATTAATGTGAATAATGGTTAATATAATTAATTCTAATGTGAAGGTCATTGTAACCCACCATTGACTCAAGCATTACCAAATCCTTCAGAAGGAATTATACATTATTTAGATGTATTTACATTATTACAAGTGAAAAACATGATAACTCTATAGTAATGATTGAAGTCATTGTGCGCTTTGAGGTTTTTGAATACGTTTTTGAAAAGTAATGTATCAAGTGTTAATACATTCTTCTAATTATTTGGATCAGTACATATTCTAAAGTATGGTATATACCCACTATAATGACTCAAATATTACCAAATCCTTTAGAAGGAATTACTAATTATTTGAATTCATAAAATATGAAGAAAAAAAAATAGACCATAAACGATGTGCAATCTGTAGCTTGGTAGCTTCCCTTAACACTGCAGTGAAGATATAAGAAGACTATATTCACATTTTCTAAAGCAAATACCAGTGCACAAAAGGATGCAAAAGAATCATGTTAGGTAAGCTTAGGATTTGGGACTTTTCAGTTCAGTGAAAAATGACATGTTGCATCAGTCACATTGCTGTTGTCATGACAATAAGTATGAGTCTTGTTTTCTGTCAGATGAATCAACATCTATACATTTTATGTAACACAGGGATGGCAAGAACAATCACAATTCAACATGCATATATTAGAATGACGTCACCGCTACTCGTTACAATTGGAATGCTGAACATTCTTTCAATGCATTTCAGAGGGAAAAGGCTGTGATCTTAAATGTATTAAAAGTAAGCTGAAATTATCTTTGAAATAAACCAAGAATGAAGATAAGCTGTTCGATCGTAGTTAATTCAAAATATTTCAAGAATAATAATACACTCCCACCTTGCAAGCACCAAAACTAATTTTGAAAGCCACTAAATAACAGACAAATAAAGAAACTGATTTTATGCATTTGGGAGGGTTTTTGACTCACCTGTTTCCAACTGTCAAATACTAAAATTGAGCTGTCCTCATCATCCACAGTCACTCGCCGCTGGTAACCCTCGTCTATAACACACACAGATACATCTTTAAAAAACCGACACTCGAGGATAAAATAAAATCAATTAGCATCTCATTTTATTTCTGCAGTTGAGCAGAAACTGGCAGTTTCATGGGAACAAATGTATAATATTATATCTGTAGAAAGAACACAAAAGAAGTTTTGAAATTGCAGTGAATTCTGAAATGAAATTCAAAATTGGACTCGAGACGTTGTGTAACAATAATTTAGCTGGTGCAGAATCGATGCACAAGAACACTCAAGTCAGGTAAAAAAAAAAAAGAAACAGACACACACTGTCTGTGAGTCTGATTGGCTCTTTATCCTCTAATAAATGGCATGCTCTGCTTGTGTAGAAAAGGTCTGTGCAGAGGCAGCACTCTTGCTGGTTCTTTCCCACCTCATTAAGACACAAGATGATGAAAGACCTGAAATAAGATGGATGCCTTTACGGCCCCCACTCCGCTTTTTCCAATCAAATCCTGAGAACCTTACACTAGTGATCTCAGGTGTCTGTGAGGTGATAAGTGTGTTTCTTTCATCCAAAGCAAATCTAAAAATAGTACAGTCCTTGGCATCCTGACGCTTGATGCTGAGCACAAGAAAGCTGTATGAATATAATATTTACCGGTTGCTTGGGTTTCAGAGTCTATAGAGAGAGATCTGTCTGACAGTCCAGCAAGACAAAGTGCCAGAGAGGATTTGCCCACTCCGTTTTGGCCCAGTAGGACTATCCGAAGGGGTCCGTGGTACTTCTGCTGCGGCGGTTTTAGGGAAGGAGAATCTTGGATATTGGTGACGCTGATTTGTGGAGTCGCAGACTCATTGAGCCCAGGCGTCCAATCGTAATCCTCGGAAACAGCCTCCTCTCTCTTCAGCTGATGCTTGATTGGCAGGGGGGTGCTGCCCCTGCGGAGCTGGGGTGCAGCCGAAAGAGTTAAGCCATAACCCTGTGAAATCATCAGATGAGATCAACATGAGACTCGTCATCCAATCAAACTGAACAGAACAATGTCAGTCCATTAGATATCAAAATCAATAATGTATCAAAACACTTCAAATGCAAGAGGGAGGATTGTGATCCTCTGGGATTTAAGTTGCCCAGTGCACATTATATGAAAGTGGGTCAAAACAATGTGCAGTGTGTCCATTCACATAAACAAGCATCACTTGCTTAGAAAGAGTGGCATAGACATCCCATAGACAACGTGTAAAATAATGAGGGCTTTGTCCATCTATCTCTATCAAGCAAAATCACCAAGAGAGCTCTTAAACTGTATACTGTGTCTGCTTGTGAGGGCAACTGGCATCAATATTAATATGGCAATTAATCTAGCCGCAGCACTGCAGGTGTGCCGGGGACCTTGTACGCCTGATCCGGTGTCAGACATGCAATACACACATAGACAGCCAATTATACTAATTGAAAGGAGATAATTAATTAATCATAGACTTTATTGTGAATCAGACAGTGAAACAATATGATCTATAATGCTTGGGGTGAAGTAGCCCAAGGCCAGCTCTTAAGTAACAGTTACTTTGAAAAACAACATAATTTTGAATATTATATCATCATGAATATTGAAGTAGTATGCAAATCATTAGGATCATGGACAATTAGCCGACCATACAATGAAGACTTACACATTTTATTAAGTTACGGTGATTATCAAGATCACCATAGATATTTTTTGACTGTTTATATATCATTACAAAGACAATAAACTGAAAAAATACGTCTGCCTGAGTATAGGAATGTTTTTCAAAACACAATCCCTCCTACATAACCAAAGTCAACCTAGACTGCAGAAGAAGAGAGGGTGTGTAGGCTACACACCGGCGTACATCCCAAACCTGTGAAGGATACAACCCCCACACACTTAATCCACAAACATCACACACGCGCACGGGAAAGCGTTTTACCTGGTCCGTCATCGTTCTTCAGTTCATCCGCTCTCAGTGAGACACTCAGCCGTCCATGTCATGTCATTGAGCGTAAAAACTGCACAGGCGTCGGTGGGGATCGTTTCATTACACTCGACTCATATGCTATCACATGGCTGTAGTCTGGAAAAAAATAAACGCTTCCAATATGTCTCTAACCGCACAAAAATGCACCTTTTGACTTAATAGTAAACATTTAATCGCTTCTCTGCGACCGGCTTCGCTGCGTAACTGCCGTATTACTGACTGTACACCTGTCTCTATTGTGGCTTTTCATATGAGAGCGTGTAGCCCCGCCCCCGCACCTCGTAGACACGCCTCTTCATTCCAGTCGTTACCTGAATGCACCCAATCTTTCTGGATCTCTCTCTCTCTAAACCAGGTCAATCTGATGGCATGGTAAATAAATATCTAAAGATTGATATTCTGTTAATCACTATTTTTAGTCTGCTCTGCAAATTATTGGACTCCTGGTTTGTGGTTTTGTGAGTGTCTGCACAGCACAGGACCAAATGTGAAACGCACTATTAACATTCTAATAACTACAATTAACTAACAAGAAACTCTGTTTAATAAATTTGTAAATAATAACTCTCAGTTGAATGTGGTAATTAGTTCACTATTATTAACTTATCAATAAATCAAGTGTTAAATTCATCAGAAGGAATGATGACATTGAACCTTACTGAACCGGGTTATCATGCTTTTCACTTTATAATACTGATCCAAATAATTAATTCCTTCTAAAGGATTTGGTAATATTTGAGTCATTATAGTGGGTTACCATACTTTAGAATATGTACTGATCCAAATAATTAGTTATTTTACAAGAATGTATTAACATTTGATTCATTACTTTCCAAAAACTTTTTCAAAAACCTCAAAGTGCACAATGACTTCAATCATTATAGAGTTTTAATGTTTTTTCCACTTTAGAACTGATCTAAATAATGTATAATTCCTTCTGAAGGATTTGGTAATGCTTGAGTCAATGGTAGGTTACAATGACCTTCACATTAGAATTAATTATATATTACACATTATTCACATTTATTATGAACTTCTATATTAGTTCTTAGTAGTCTAGAAGGTAATGAAGCAAATAATTATTGATTAGCTAACAGTGAACTACTTTTAGTTAATTAGAGTTTCTTGTTAATAGTAGTTAGTGTTATTAATGTGTTACTCGTTTGTTCATTAACGACCAAGCAGTCTTCTAAAATGTTTTTCTTTTTCTTTTTTTTTAAGATTAGCAATCATCCAAGTGAGCTGCAGATGCTACTGTACACCCTCTTTTATGGGTGACAGCAGCTCCAGATTATATTAAAAAGGCATTTGACTTAAGTGTTTATTAGTTAAATCAAGTAAATGGAGTGCTGTTCTCTCCCTCTTTCTCTCTTTTTGTTGACATGTGTTCATAAGCTTTGACCTTGAAAAGTGCTTTGTTTGATTCAGCTTTACAAGACACATAAAGCGTGTCCTCCGAGTTATTTTTCTCTAGCAACCCTGAAGTTTTGAGGCACTGCATGAATTATTGAGTGGTCGTTAAGTTTTATTGCAGCCACATCAAGCATCATTATGTCACAGGTGGAGAGAAAAGCGTTTCCATGCAGGCTTTTTTAATAATTCCGCATGCGAAGACCAATTGATCTTCTTGTCTGTCTCTTTGATCTTAGTTTAAATTAACTATTACTAGAGCCAAGGAAGCAAAGGAGACTGGAAGCAGCCTGAATCATCTGGGAGTTTCCCCCTCAAGTGATGCTATATCAGTTCAAAATTGACTTTTTTTTCACCCTCCTGTTCATAGCCCTTGGTTCTCCTTCTCTGCATGATTGAACATTGTGTTTTCAATTTCCATCCTTACCAGAAATCTGCCAACAAATTTACCTCGCAAGTTCAGACCAAACCCCAGTGCATGTTAAATTTTTTTTGATTTTTTTATGTGTAGTGGTCAGAAAATTTGATGAATATGCTCATGCTTTATTGTCCTTAAGTCAGGTGTCTAGTTTCTTTAGATTTCTTGGGTCTATTGATTCCAATTTTCTGCAATATTCCTTGTGTGCCATTTTTTATAATGTGTGGATGAGAATGCGTTGTTATTGCTGTGTCTTACCAGAACTGGTCTTAAAGTGGCTTTGGTCTTTACTTTGATGTACTGAAAGGAATTGGTAGGCAACACTGGCATTATGCCCAGATGGTATCTGAGCAGTTTGGGGATAGCACCGTCTTGTGGTCAAATAAATTAAAATGTGATGTATTTTCCAATAATTCAATTACTTCTAAATAATTTGTCCGAAAGTCATTGATTATGGTCTCTTCTTATTCCCTCATAAGGTCATAAGAAGCTAATGATATCTTGTTTTAGAATGTCAAACTGTTGTTAGTGACATTTAGATTTTTGTCCCATCAAATTTTGTCAAACCTTTACTAAAGTTGGCTATATGATCTTCAGACTGACGCTAAAGGTAAAGCGTCAGTTAGATGACACGGGTAGGTCTGGGCTGGGTAGGGTAAGGGTTAGATGCGATCATAGGGTGTCTTTTTGGAGTCTCCAAGAGAGACCTAAATTGACCTTGAAAGAAGCTTTCAGAAAATAGTTCTCTGAGAAGCAAATTTTACTTTTACAATAGCAGATGACAAAATTAACGTGTTAAACAAGATAAATGGTGTGCTTAATTTCACTTATTTGATCAATTCACATTAATCGCTTAAATTTTATGATTAATCGCGATTGAAATTTTACAGCTTGCAGAGTAAAATAATGTCTCCCGTCAGCCAAATTGGGTTTTGATGAAAAATGCTTTCCAAATATTGTCTAATTCACTCCAGTTTTGGCTCAGATGATCTTCAGAGCACACTGAACATCGCATTTATTTATTTTTTTATTTAAAATAAAAGAATTTCAATAACCCCATCTCGGTTGACCTAGAGTAGAGGTTTTTTATTGAAGTCATCTATATCCCATTTTTACTGTGTGCTTTTCTTCATCTGCAATTGCTTTGTAAATACATACAGCAGTCTGTCAGTAAAGATGATTTAATACACATACTGAACACTGGGAGAACAAACACGACGCAGATAAGCTTCCTGTTATCTTGGAGAGCAGTAGATCATATTTCTACATGTGACAGATTGAGATTGCATGTCACATTGCCAGCTCCACAACAGTCTACCAACTAAGCAAGAGTGCCTCAGTCCGTGGTGGTCTGGGGCTTCACATAATGACAAAGAGGGTCGAGAGGAGCACGCTGAGCTCATGTCGCAGATGAGCTTGTTAATCTGCAGTGTTAATTGCATCTCATCAGACCTTGTCGGCTCTGTGTGAGTCTGAAAGGAGTTTGATGTGAGCGTTGACAACTCTAATTATTCCGTAACCCCCCCAAATATGACTATTATAATTACAGTAGATAACGATTGAATTTAAGTGGGTACGTCTTGCAAGCGCAGTGAATGGGTGATGTTGTCAGTATAATTGTGAGACAGCTCACCCCCATTCTCAGCGTTGTTCTCGTCAGCCTGGCAGCACTTTAACTGTAACCTTTTTGAACCGTTATTAGCTCATTGAGGTCTGAAGGGACACGGCATCAGATTATCACAAAAAAAAAAAAAAAAAAATTCATTGGTCACTTGCCTGGCTGGTGTTTCGCTGCAGGTTATGCAAGACCATGGGTTGTATGCAACAAAACAACCCAATTTTCCAGGCAGCTTTAAAACCTACGTAAACAAACTCGTTCAATGGTTTCGTCATTGTCAAATAACAGGCATAATCAGAAAACCAACCTCTTGATCTTTTCTACAGAATTCCCCCTCCACTCAACCAAGAAATTATGTCTAACCCATGTTGTTATTTGATGAAATGACCAGCCTTGGAGGCAGATTAAATGTTCCTGTGAAGTCAAAATCACAATTTCCTAATGCACACTGCCAATGAGAAAATTACTAAGTTACACGAATGCCATTTCAGAACGTAAATGGAAGAAGGGCACAGGTTTGTTGTTCTGAAGAGAGGAATGATTGACAGAGAGGAGTCAGCACAACAACATTTTGTCACACTTATGGACTTGGAAAATGATTGTGCCAAGGTAAAAACAGATGCCTGTACAAAACAACATTTCCATATTTTTTGGACTTGACATCATGGTAATACCGTGGTTTTAGAACCCAGAAAAAATATTGGTACAGTGATGGTATCTGATGGAAATACTATGGTACTTTAAAATATACTATGGTAATGAAATCCATTTACCATAAATGATATGATAAGAACATGGTACTACCATGAAAAAAAAAAAACAACCTTAATAATCTTTTTCATGACACAGCATGTCAATATGTCCCATACTAATACCAAACCAATGATATTTTAGTATTATTTAAATAGTTTTTTTTAATTAGCTTGTGTTTTATATTTGCAGTGTTCATTTTAGTTTAGCAACTGTTTTATTTTATTGCAGCTTTATTTCAATTACCAAAACAATTAATAATAGTTCTAGTTTTGGTTAATACTATGATTTTTAAACATGTACCATGTCAATACTCAATATAATGCTGTTGTTTTTTTGGACATTTATCATGCTGATAAAATGGTTTTTAACTCTGCATGCTGTATCCTTCTCTTCTTCTATCCTTCCTCTCAGTTCAAATCAGGCAAAAGAGTTGAACTGACTTGGAGGGAGGAGCATGGGGAATGGAAAATCGAGAAGAAGAACTGTAGGATCAATTCAGATCCAGATTTTATTACATTGGCTACAATATTAGCAGAGGATGAAAACAAAAAATGGTGTGATGACTCATCCGCAGGTGACACAGTTCTCTCATCCGTGCCTCTGTCATTAATGGAAAATATTTATATACTTTTCCCATTTCCTAAAACACAGTGCACTGCATTTCACATGAAGCAGACAGTGCCTGTCAAAAAGCTCATTACAGTACATATTGATGATTCATAACACCAATGATCAGCGAGCGGGACTCAAACGCACTACATTTAGCCTTTATAGACGATCTATCTGATTTACAGTACCAGCCCACACAAATCTAATCTATTCCTCATCACGCAACAAGCGAATTAAAAATGAACACATATGTCATCGAGGACATGCTAATGTGTGCGAGCGTGAACGAGTTGGTGATAAAAATCTGCCGTGATACGTTTTTTTTAGTGAGAGCAAGAGATTTTGAGAGAGGGAAAGAGAGCAGCTGGCATGCTGGAACATTGTAAAATGTGATGCTAAGCAATAAATGCAGAGGTCCACAGTCGTATGTTTCTGTTCCTCTCTGTAGTGTTACTAAGCAACTCACAATCTCCACCAGCATGAGAGGGATGAGGATACTCTGGCAGAAATCACCTGTCATTGTGTGTGTGTGTGTGTGTGTCGTGTGTGTACTTTTGTGCCGCGTGTGGGTGTGCTTTTGCTGTGTTCCAGGTATGAGCTGTACCTTACCATGGCATTCTTCTGAGCGTGCGTGTTCTCATTGGGCTTGCGTTGCTGGTAGTATGTGCTGAGGAATGTGTTGAGACCCAGGCTGTGAGTGGGGTTGTGTGGGAGCGTGTTTTGGCACTGTGTGCCGTAAGAAGGTAGCAGCTCTCCAGTGTTGGTGCATGATGGGTAGCAGCCCTCTCAGTTGCCTCAAGGCTGGCTTAGACAGCAAGAAGTAAAGTGGAGGGTTCCAGCAAGGTGCCAGACAAATCAGGAGAATGGCAGACAGTGAGGTCACCTCCCACAGCAGAGACACCTCCGTACTGGACGACGGGGTGATTGAGCTGGGGGCTGGGCTCGCGGGCCAGCTGACGGGCGAGCTGACCGAATTAAGGGAGGGCGATAAAACATTGACAAACTCCAGCACGTAATAAGGCAACCAGCTGATGGCGAACACCAGCGTGGAGCCGATGAGAAGGGCGGTGGCTTTTTTATTTCGGTGGTCTGCGGCCAGAGTGCCCCGGCAGCGGTACAGGTGAGTGATGATGAGCCCGCAGTGCAGGGCGATGCAGAGTAGAGGAGCCACGTAATACACCAGAAACGCAGGAACGAGGAATCCCAGCCAGTGACCTCGACCCACCGACCACGTGCAGCCGCTGTCAAACTGGATGTATGTGACTTTAGGTAGGGCCATGGCAATGGAAACCAGCCAGATAACAGCAACAGTGGCAGCTCTGTGGGGAGAAATAGAGGATGAAAAATGTATGGCTCTTTTTTCTACTTATTTTTCAGATAAGAGTTTATTTTTCTTGTTATTTCCCTATAATAATGAAATAAAGTGGATATCCCTGATGGCATCATATATCATTTCTGAAGGATCATATAACACTGAAGATTGGATGGCGGCTGAAAATTCAGGTTTGCCATCACAGGAACAAATTACATTACAAAATATATTAAAATAAAATTAAAGAATTATTATTAATAGAAATAATTAAATAGGAATGTTATTATTTGTATGTTATTTGTTCTATTTTACTATATTTTTGATCAAATAAATGCAGCCTTGGTGAGCAGAGACTTTTTTCAAAAACATTGAAACATTTTAATTATTTCAAACTTTTGACAAGTAATGTTTTTTTTACATTTTTGAGAGCATTGTGTCTCTTCATTGGTTAAAGGTTTGCTTATTTGTATTCATAAGGAACTAGGCCTAGTAGTGTCAGCGTTCCCTGCACTACGTTACAGGGAAACCATTAACTGGCGAAATAAGTCATATTTACCTGCGTTTGCAGTCCCAATTAAATGTGAGAATAAAATATTTAAGGGGTTGGTTCACCCAAAAATGAAAACTATACAATGATTTGCTCACCCTCAAACCATCCTAAGTATAACTTTCTTCTTTGAACCAAATCACAATTCAAGTTATATCAAAAATATCCTGCCTCTTCTAAGCATGCATACATGCGCACCTGCTCTTAAAGAGTATGTTGGATGACACTCTAATTGGTTACATAATGAAGGGTGAATAATGAAGCTATTTTAGACCAACTCCTTTTAAACTTGCGTCTGGCGCAAGAGTTATTTATCCCACCAGTAAAATAGCAACAGCGCCCAGGAACCGCACACAAATTTACCTGTGCTTAATGGTTAAAATAGGGCCCTTAAACTGTACCGCAAATAAACAGCAAACACACATTTCTTGAGTTGAGTGCAAGCTGTTTGCCAGCATGACCTGTGTGCTGTCAGTGTGGTCAGATTCATTAGAAAATGACTCCTATGAGCCGGTATTTTTAGTGAATCAAATTAACATACAGCGCAAGTCACAACCAACTGACTCCTATGAGTCAGTCCTTTCAAAAGGACCCAGATGCTAACACTTCAATCAATGTGATGGATCCGTCACTGCCGTGTGCCAATTCAGAGGCTGCATCCTTTGAAGGAGGAGGATTATTCTTGTCGCCCAGCAACTGTGACATTACTAAACTTTTCTGAAAACAAAACAGGGTTCACAAACAGTCTATATAGTTCATCAGGGTCCATTTCTGTTTAAATGTAAACTATATAATGGCATATAAAGATATATCATTAGCCTCATAGCATAATTGCCTTAGACATATTTCAAATGAACATGACTTTATGACTTTATGAAATATGACTTTAACATGATTTAAAACATGCAATTATGCTATGAGGCTAACATCAACATTTGAACGACTTTGACTTGAACGAAAAATGTTTCATTATTTTTACAATTGTATCATTAGATATATGAGAAAGCTGAAACCCAAACAATTTCTCTGAACAAAAATCCTGTCGTAACTGACATGCAATTAAATCTGGGGTAGGCAAGGCCACGAAGTATCCATCTGTTATATACTTTATTCCACGGGAAACGCAAATCCGACCAAGATCCAGCCTTTGAATTGGGACAGAGCTACTGCATCAATCGGGGCTACATTTCCCAAAGCATCATAGATCATAGAAACCACTGATTTATAATCTACTTATGTTTACCATTCTTTTGGGAAATACAGCCCAGGGCGGTTAGTGAATCAACATCAAGTTATTATTTCTTCTAGTGATTAAATATTTTAATAAAACTCATGGTATTACTACACCATCACTGTAGCATGGTACTTCATGTACGTTTTTGTAAGTAAATGCCTTAAATATAAAAAAGATTCATCCTTTTTTTTGTGTGTCACACAAATCTAACTTTTTTCCACTTTTTACAGCTGTCTTTCTTGATCTCCTACAGATACTCACACCTGCGCAGGGGTGGCGGGGGGCCGTGTCGAGGGAGCCACTATTCGATAACGCAGCACAGAGAGGGCAGCCAGGCTGAAGATGTCCACTCCAGCGGTCAGGGAAGTCATGAAGCTCAACAACACGCAAACACCTCCTCCCAGCTGCCAGTTCTGAGAGCTGGCACTCAGTAGCACACAGGGCAGGGTGAGGAGAGCGCACAGATCAGCAAAACTCAGGTTTAACAGGAGGACGGAGCTGGGCTTTGAACGTCGCCGTGGGTTGCGCATCAACACCAACCACATGAGCAGATGACCTCCGACCCCCACCAGAAGGGAGAGGATGCTGACCAGAGGCAGCACCAGAGAAAAGGAGATGGTGGTGTTGGTGGAGACCGTGTTGAAGAGCAGGTTCACAATGGCAGGCATGATGGATTGTGTAGAAATCAGCCAGTCCCTGTGATAGTGAAGAAAAGAAGAGGCAGATGGAGATTGCAATAGCTTTTATGCAACCTATACTTAAAAGAAAACAAAAACAAAACAAATGAGCAGAAATGTAAATCAGCAAATTTTACTCGCATATCGCAGACCTCGGTGAATCTAATGAAAAAAACTGCAATAATACTTAATATACCTTTAACTACACTTTGCAACAGAAATCCATCCCACAGAATATAAAGTAATGGGCAGACAGGTAATAAACAGCCCGATAAAATGTGCAAAAAAGCTAAATACACCCATTAAATATGTGATACACGTCCTAGCGCAGGCATGTGCAATTACCCTGACCAATTACTCAGTGAGACATGAACATATTCCAAGGATAATTTAAAGCCCATGATTCAACTTCCCCAACTTAATATCCACATGTCCTTGAAACGTTGAGAGTTAGATTAACTTTAGAGAGTTTATATAGAAACCATCTGTGTTCTGCATAGAACAATCTAAAACCCATCTATCCTTAAACAACGAGAAAGATCAGCCAAAATAAATTAAAATGCTATTTCATTTCCTGACAGTGGTCTTAAGCTTATCTGATTCCAACCCTGCGACATACTGTAGAAATATAAGTGAAATTTCTTGTTATAAAATGTAATTTAAAGTAGCATTAGGCATGACAGATAGACAGACAGACAGATAAGATAGATGGATATAGATAGATGAGTTTAGCACAATCCAGTCAAAAAACAAGCTACAGCACAGAAGTGCAAATAAAAAGGGCTGACAAAGTTATAGAAGAAGAGAGATGACACACACACAACACAGCACTGAAGGGAGAGATTGAAAAAGTTACTTGGTCAGGCATCAATCGGGCAGTCTGTGGGCTCACTTCTGCTCATCTGCTGTGAGGCTCACAGCATCCCCTAATGCAGCCACCCCTTGACACACACAGTCCAGCCCTCTACACACACACACACGCACGCACGCACGCACACGAGAGAACAGAAAAGGGGGACACACCTGTATTCACATCTGATTCACACACACACACACACTCCTGGAAATCTAATCTGCCTCATTAGGATATAACAACATGTTCTGTTAAGGAGACTTTTGGCGGAAAGAAACCAATTACGAGGTAGTGTTGAAAGGGTTGAGAGAGTGAAACAGGGAGCTAATTTACATCTACAGTATAAATACTTCATGATGCTCCACGGCCTCCTCCTAACACCAAAAACACCACGCACACAAACACCAAAAAATGAAGAACACTCTCCTACACACTGACAGAGTCATAATTATGAAGTGAAAGTGGGAAAATGTGTGATATAAGTCAGCAAAGTTTTGTGATTAGCTGGGAAAGTTTTAGGCACAAGATGCACATGAATTGTTTACCCCTTGTCTCATAAAACTGAAATCAGCTCATAAACGTCGATTATTGGAGGACTCTTCCGGTGTTTTCTAGTCTCTTGTGATTGCAGCCATCTGCTTGACTTACTCATTTTTTTCACTGTTCAACTTGAACTTGAGTGTGTGTCAGAGTGTGTGAAAGTTATGAGAAAGATATGTGATTTTGATTCTTGTGTATCTTGCACTTACAAAACAGTACCATGGTGTTTGGTATGCTATTCTTTCAGGTACTTCAGAGTAACATAACTATAGTTAACGTTTACTACAGTTATATGTCAGAATATTATGTTATATAACTCTCCATAATTATAAAACTTATAGTATGAATCACAGCGCGTCTACAACTGATATTATTAAGTACATTTACATGTGCAGTTATATAGCATTATATATATATATATATATATATATATATATAAGCCTATACATTTAAAGCTGCAGTCCGTAGTTTTTCCTCTTTGTCACCATCTCTGTTCGAAATCTGAAATTAAATTTATTCACGGAATTACGTGGGTTGTGCCTCAACACGGCACAGCATGGATGAACACAATGTTTGAGGAGAATGTGCGGCTGTCAGTCGATCGCAACACCACCCAACGAAGGGGAAAAAAGCATTGCAGTAAATCGCGCTGATTAAATCAAACGATCATTATCATATCACGTCAAACCGTGCAAATTATACTTTGTTCTCAAATTGTTTAACAACATCTGCATTGCGTGACTACATTTAATGCCCTTTAGATTTATCCTTATTACTTATTTTATTTGGATATTATTTAGGTAGCCTACTATTAGTATTTATTTAGTATAGTTGGCTATTTATTAATATTTTAAATTGGCTTTTATTTTTAGGTATTCATTTTATTTTTCATTTAAGTTTTGGTAATTTGTTGTGCGTTTGTCATTTTTATTAAATTTAGTATTTTTATATTTAGTTTTACCTTTTAAATTAATTTTAATATTTAATGTTTTGTAGTTTTAGTACTTCAAATTTCTGTTAGTTAACCAGGCAACATTTCTAATTTTCATTTTAAGTTTTTTAAGTTATATATATATATATATTTTTTTTTTTTTTATTGGATATTTGGTCACACTTTAGTTTATGGTCCAATTATCATTATTAACTAACTATTAACTTTGACATTTTCCTCAATAAACTCCTTGCTTATTAATAGTTAGTAATATAGTTAGTAAATGTAGGTATTGAGAAGGATTAAATGATGTAGAATATAATGCAGAATAATATAATAATGGCAATACAGAATAATATGTGCTAATGCAGAGTAATATGCGCTTTATGAGTTCCAATAAACAGCCAATATACATTTATAATATGCATGCGTATAAGCCATAGTTAATAGTGAAAATTGGACCCTAGACTAAAGTGTTACAGAATATTTATATTTTATTTTGTCTTTATTCAATTAAAGAAATTAGTTATAATAGTTTTAATTTTAACAATAATATGTGTATCAGTATATTTGAAGAATTAAATAATCTGACAACTTCGCAATTGGCCATTATTGTTTTGTGTCTTCTGATAACTAACTTTTAAAGCTCATATAAATACACAAATACACTTGCCAACAGTACTTTTTTTGTAAAGGATGGGGGGCTAAATAAGCGTTTGTTGAGAAATCATTGCTTTAATGAATGTGATTAACAGAAAATAAATGTGTATATTGGTCTACTCACAGGCCTTTGTTCCCTAAGTGAGTCCCATCATTTATGCAGGTGCCTTTCACGTCATATCACTTCATTTACAGCCTCCCCCACTGATGCTGGTGTGTGTGTTAGAGAAGCCATTAATGAAATGATTTATGTATATTCTTACAATCCTCTGTGACTTTCCGTGATTCTGTGAGCATGCGTGTGTTGGCTAATGTAAGACAAAATAATGTAATGACTTATAATTCTTGCTTTTACATTTTAAAGATAAGACAAATTGCTCATTTGATGTGTGATGTTTTCCCATAGTAATCTGAACAGGTGTGAATGTGTGTGTGTGTGTGTGATGCTTTGACAGGAGCTGATGTGACAGATGTTGTGAATTATTTGTTGGAAATTTACTATTGGGAGTTTTTCCAATCTGTGCATAATGTACACTGTCATTTTCACGCATATTCTAGATAATAGATCATTTTAAGCAACTCAAGCTTTTCATAGTAAATGCAGTATTTTCTCTGTACTATCAATCTATAATGGCACAATAGAAAATAGAGTCTTTTCTGAGTCTTATAAAAAAAAGGTATGTAACATTTTATTTCGATAATCCAGACATTCGACTAACTATAATAAGTATATTTGAAGAGTTCAGATGCAAAAGCCTCTAAATGCCGTTTGAAATTTTCTTCTTTAATGATGATTTTTATCAAACTTGTATATTTAAGTTCAGTAATTTCACTTAAATAACAATTAATAGGTAATTATCATTGCCATTTAAGTGAAATCATTAAAGTATTGGTAGACTGTCTGCTTGATATCTCTTAACACTTCATTTAATGCTCCCCCAACAGACATTCTACTGACTAAAGTAACTTTTCAACTACGTCAACTTATACTAACCCTAACATAACTATCTATTATAAAACTCTAATGAGAGTTAGTTAACATGTAGTTGCATAGGCCCATGCTTGCAGTTAGCAGAATGTCTAAAGTGGACTATTGAAATAAAGTCATATTTGACTTTATTTGAAACAAAGTCTACTTGTCTTTAAGAAATAAAATCACAAATAAGATCTCTTCATGATTTCTCATAGACAGCAAATGGAAACTTCTGCATGTCCGAAAAACTTCTTCATGTCTGAAAAGTGAATTATCTCGAACGGGGCACCTTTCATGAATTCCAAAACTGGACTGAGGGGGTCTGGGAGGATTCAGCCTCTTAGCTCCTTTAAAGAAGCGGATGACCCCATCATTCTTCCCCAGTGACTGGCATAATGGCCTAATGGCATAATGCCTGGCCCTCGAAGAGGAATCTCAAGAATCACCTGTGACGTGACGCTATTTGTATTTGGAAATACGAGTCCTTCAGATCTATTGACATAAACCAGTCCCCTTGGCAAATCTGCATGAGGATTTTCCTGCCAGTGAGCATTCAGAACTGGCATTTCACAAGCACTTTCTTCAGCTATTTTAGACCTAGACCTTTGTCTGAGACCCTTGTATTTTTTCGGTACCAGAAAATATCTGCTGTATAGGCCCCCAATTCGCTCTGAGCTTGAGATAAAGGCTCTATTGCCCCTTTCCTCAATAGTTTTGCTATTTCGGCTCGAAGTAGATGGGCTACTTCAGTTTTTACTGTGGTCAAATCTATCAGCGTCCTCAGCGAATCTAGCAGCAAAATCTTTACAGATGATCCAAAGAGGCCAGCTGGGAACACTATGCAGCCCGTTCTCATCCTTTAACGTCATATAGAACGCTATATGCAAAAACGGCGCTATACTACGCACATGGCACCCTTTATCATTAATATAACACGTGAACCCAAGACGTTATAAATCCTTTAGCGTGAATATGACACGCACACTCTACCCCACACCTAAACTTAGCCCTGTGCGTAGTATAGCGCCGTTTTGTCATATAGCGTTCTATATGACGTTAAAGGATGAGAATGCGTTGACACCACCCACTCAAGGCCGAGGCTCGCCGTGACATAGTGGGCGTGAAGCACCCCATTGGATCTGACATCACCAAGGGCCTCTCTTGATAGACAGCCAATAGGCACGTGAGCCGCCTTGCCTATGTCGGCATGCTGCCGCAACACGTTTTAAATTAATTCAAAATTAAAGGGTCACTCTACCTCTGGAAAGATGAAATTGTATTTAAAATGGGTAATTTATGTAGAAGAAAAGTTGAAATTATGTTTGAATTTGGAGCTTTCTAGACTGAGAAAAGACAGAAAATGTATTTTTGGTTTATGTGGATGAAAGACAACAACTCCCAGAATGCACTTGCTTCGCTGCCCTAGGATGCCACGCTGCCATAATCAGACACACTGGCACTGATCTGTGATAGGTCTGTTAGCGCATTAGGTCCAACCCCCTATGGGCGGGTTTGAAAGTGTGAGATCTAGTGCTTGTAGTCTTTACAGAAATCCCCCTCTCTTACACTTCCTCCTACAATGACGTAAAATGACGATTTTTGCGTCATTGTAGGAGGAAGTGAAAAATGTAAATAGCAGATTTCTCTCATCTCAGGGGAAAATGAGAGAGTGTTGCACGACCATTCAGTAGTATAACTGTGTTTCTAACAATGGAAGGCTTAATGCAAAGTTTGGCTTCAATATCTCATGGAAAAGAGGTTTTCCCCTAGTGTGAGATATTACGCAGTGCGATCGAACCTCTCATAAGAGAACTCCTGTAGATTTTTAGAGATCTAAGCGATATGTCACTCTCTGCGTGTGCTTAGATTTCATAAGACTGAAACTTTCCATCTAAAAGTTGATACATAAAATATCTAACTCCAGTAAGTCTCCTTACCATGAAGGAGAGCTTCAGGTGGATTGAAAGTAGGCCTATTATAATTGTGTAATTTTTTTTGTTCGAGATCATGACTGACCGGGTGTACATGATCCTGCTGCTCAATATAGACTATAGCTTTTTACCAGTTTGGTTAACAAATACTCATAAAATAATCACCTGAGTTGAAATCATTTTATAATATCGAACAAACACACTGTAGGTGGTTGCCCATGCAGCACATCTGTCAATTTACAGTTTAGAGCTCATTATGCTGAATTGAACTCAGAATGACTGACTAATAAAATTCAATATTTCAGAAAGATGAAAATATTCATACCTTCTCATAATTGTTGATACTTTGTTTAGTAATTAATTGTTTACTGATACGTGTGAACTGAAGATACATTTAGAATCAAAGAGGTAATTTGGTGAAATGAAGTGATAAAATGCAATAAATAGATAATTCTCCTTAGAGACGGTTATTCACAAACATTTAAGCAGCAGTCACAGGCGATAAATTCCATAATCTCTGATTGAAAATTGTTCTTCCATAGCAAGTATGTTTGTTTGCTTGGCCTTGGGCCTCTACTGCCCTCTACTGTGTCATTTAAAGGAAATAAAAGACACGTTATGAGAAGTGGCATCTGGTATCGTCTAATTAAAACCACTTGGCATACAATTCAACCGTTAAACTGCTAGTAACTGATCCATGTACTGTAAGAATATTTGTCTTAAATTCTACACTTTGTCCTTGGTTATTTTCGTTGGATTCCGCATTTACTTTTCAAATTATGTATTACCACGTGACATCTTAAAGGCTTACCATGTTTTTGATGCGTAGGCTACAATGGTTAAACCATGTTTTTGAACCGTTCCACGCTAATGCATGCTCTTCTTTGGAGTAGGCTACCATGTGGTGAATACGAATTATTTAGAAATAAAATGTATACATATTACTTAAAGAAACAGTAAAGACTTATCTTTCAAGTATCTTATGTAAATATGAATTTGATACTCAAATTTGGTACCATGCTATTACAATGTGCCATGGCTATTATCTGTCTTGAAAAGGCTAGTCACAGAGTACAGTGAAAAGAACAACAGCACATATGATATTCAGTTTTTTTATTCAGTCAATCACATTTAGTAGAAAATAAAGTTAATTTAGGGCCGGCAAATTCTTAAACATTATCCAGTTGCATAAACAATGCCTGATTAAGACAACAGTAATACTGCTATGATATTGATCGAGTAGACGGAAAATTATAAGGATAAGTTAGTCGCACAATACAAAACTTCACACGGGTAATGTTGGACATGAAGGGGAGGTACATCCACCAAACCAAATGAGAAATCAAGCGATGATTAGTGCAAATATTGGTTCTGTTTATATATTATACTTTACAAAATATCATTCTATGGTTTTGAAGATAAATAGATAAAAGTGTTCCTTTTATGTCTAAGATTGTCAAGACTGGGAGAGAGATGGAGAGAGAGAAATAAAGGAATAGTTGTTAAGTGCAGAGGGTTAAGAATGATGGTTAAGTAAAAGCGGGAGCAAAACAATTCACTTGAGTAAGCAAGAATATGCTGAATATGTGAGTGTAAAATTGTCGGATAGAGTCTTTATGAAGTCGTCAAGGTGCAAATTCATCTACTGATCATATCTCTCCCTCTCTCTCCTCTCAGCATCACAATGACCCTCTGTTTTCACAGAGCTTTGGCTCAAATGGTCGTCATGATGCTTCAGCGTTGCTTGGCTCCGAACTCTGATGACCTGCAGAGATAAACAGAGGAATAGAGAGAGAGAGAGCAGTGAATGATGGCCTACTTAAGTTACCTGTTTACTAATCTGGCTTAGTTAAAGGTCAGTTCAGAGCCATCTGTCTGTGGACACAAACACGGACCGGTGCACACTCGCACGATCACGATACATTCACATGTAACAGGAAAGATTTCCTCTAATTACTCAAGTAGTTTCCAGTCAGACTAGACAATAAAACTGCTTGTCGCTTCCAAGAAGTACCTACAGTACACACACAAAACAACACAGTACCGGGGAAATCCAAAGATTTATTTCGTTTCGGAGGGAGCCTAGGTTTTTTCACGGGGGGTTTGCGATCTGAGGATCTCTCCAGATCACAGCGGGTATCCTGCTCCATTCCTAAGGGAGTAAATACAGGGGGTACACACACAGAGGGAGGGATAGGCACGACGTGAGGATCGGGCTGATGTATGAAAGCATGCTAGAGCAGTAGGGCTGTCAAAATGGCTGAAAAGCTAAATTCGAATTTCTTTCTTAAATTGTCGCAAAATTCCAATAATATTCGAATTCTGAAGGTAATACTTAAAGTCGTCATGAAATCATACAATAGTAATGTAATATTTTAAAATTATTTATCTGTGCACTTCATTTTTTTTTTTTTTAATTCATGTACCCTTTTAATCTTTAATCAAATACATTACCCTTCCCTCCGCCCTCAAAACAACTTCTCTTCCAGTCAAAAACTATTACTAGAGGGCATGGCAATTGGGGTCTGTCTCATTTCTGGCCCATCTCTCAGAAACTTGTCAGTGTCACTGACAGCCAGCAAATATGGTAAAAAAGTACTGTATTGTCCCCTATGACCACAAAAGGGTGCAATTGAGCGCAACAAGCGAAAATAAACCAAATCAAGCACAGCATCTTTTATTGAAATGTAATTTACTTACATTAACTTTTGAAACAATTGTTCTTTAATTAAGTATAATTTCCTTAATGTGCATGCAAGGAAAATTAGGTTACAATAGTGCATAAAAATGTGAAAGTGCATCAGTAACCTGATGTAAGTAATCAGTAATCAGAAAACTTCAACAGACAGCGTAATGAACTACATGAACTCAAAATAACTGCCATTCAGAAACAATCTACTTCTACTTGCTACACACAACATATTGTTCATCAAAAACTTGATCTGCAGCGAGTGCAGAGTGCTTTTTGTTGACAATGTTTTCAGCTGATGAAAGCCAGGTATGGTGTGTCATGTTTCATGTCTTCGTCATGTGATTCCGTTAGTCATGTGATCATGCCATGTGTTCCCTTGTCTGATTTGTCATTGTTTCATTCCTCACAGATGTCCCTTGTCTATTCATTAGTCCTTATGTATTTAAGCCCTCATGTTTGCCACGTGTCTTTGCCATGTATTATTTCATGTAACTGCTGTGGGTAAACTGGGTAAATGTCAGGTCTATGGTCTTGTTTTGTGTTTCATGCCATGCTTTTATTTTATGTTTGATCACGTTTTTGTAAATAAACTGCACTTCTCAACAAGCTTGCCTCCAGTGGACGTCCTTTACATCAAGTATGTTGTTGTCCAACTGAGAGGCTTTTCATCAGCAAGAAGCCATTAGTTTTCAAATTGACAATGCTGCCACAGCAGTCAGTTAAGTCATTATCATGATTCATGTTTCACATGCTTCTTGACACACGAAAAATTAGAATGCATGTTTTTTGCATTCAAATGTGCTGTTTTTTTTTTTTTTATTCAACAAATAATTAGAAATTCAAATTTCTATTTGACAGCCCTATACAGCAGTAGATGTTAAACACACTCATCATCGCATGCTCAAAAGGGATGTGAAGAGTGTACCTGTGTCACATGAGTTCGCTTTCCTGTTTCGATGTGGTTTCATGGGACCTACAGGGCTGCCTTTGACTTCATCACCTGAAAAACAACATCAACATAATTCTTTACATCAGGGCCTTTCATACTGGGAAGCCACAAAAAAAAAAAAAAAAAAAAAATTGAATGAAATGTTTTTTTTTTTTTTTACCAAATCTATTTTTAGAGCTGTAAAAGTCCTTAATATTAATTTAACATTAACTAAAATATGCATTAAGATATTAGTAAAATATTTATATTATTCTTTACATCAATCAAATTTAATATTACCATTTCATTCTTCTTTCTAAAACACTTTTTTCCAAGAGTTGATCTCAAATGCGCTGTTAACTTAATAAAAAAATATTTTTCATATATAAAATATTTACTTTTTATGAAGTTATACAATAAAGTAAAAGTGAATTATTTGATTTTTAAACAATTATTTTTATAATTATTAACAAAGTCTTTATATCATCCCATTTCATTATTTCACAAAGTTTAAATGTATAATTTGTATACAGGAAAATATATATATATATCTTTATATTTTAGGAAAACAGTCTCTCACTAGTGATCATCATATAAAGGGGTCCTTTGCTCATGACACAAAACACAAAATGTAACTTATGGAAAATTAAATGCAACTATCATGATATTTTGACGAAATTTTTGTTGGAATAAATTACCTTGAAGTAAAGCAGAATCTACTGAAGCAGAGTGAAACACAGGCTTAGCAGAAGTGGGTGGAGGAGCCGGGGGATGATTCTCATTGGCCACGTCATTTGGCGAGGAGCCAATGGGAGACGTGTGAGGTGAATAATAACATGGCTGAAAGGAATGATATAATCAAAAGCTGTTTTAATGACATAAAGAAACACTCAACAATCACTGACATTATTAATCAAAGATGTTTCATGATTCTATGATTCAAAAACCTTTTCAGGAATAGGTGGAGTATGACCGTCTGGTTCTTTTTGGTCTTCTCCATTTCTCCAGTTCTCCTTTTCCTCATCCTCCTCCCTCAATTCACTATAATCTTCAGTAGATTTATCTAGGGACAGAAAAATAAAGACCATGCTCATACTATTGATACAGAGAGTTAAATAGTGTAATATATGCTTATTAAAAATAGTTAACATAATTTAACTGTTTAAATGAAAGTCTACATATGCAGATATTGTTAAATCTATAATAATATATACCAGAGCACTCCTCCAGATGGTGCTGGCGTGTCTTAGCCAGGCTCGGCTTGGTGCTCTGAGGCGGTGGCTCGGGTCTTTTTCTGGTTTCCAGCAGCTGAGGGTCCATTATATTGTCTGCCTTTTTCTGGCTGTCTGAATGTGATTCCTGTCTTCCTGTTTCTGTCTGTCTGTCAATAGATGGCATGTGCCCTTTAGCAACAATATCTGAATGTCGGTCCATCTCAGGGTCTCCGTATCCAATCTCTTCAGATGAGCCGAACACCTCACTGTAATCAGGCGACTGCAGGAAACAAAAAGATGAGTGTGTGAGACTGTGGTAAAATAGCGTGTATAAATTAAATACACATCTCTGATAGCATTTCAGATATTACTAATTTAATCTGATGTTTCTGAAAATAGTCAAAGGAATAATACACATTTATTTGAATTAAATTTTACTTCATTTAAATTCCTGTTCAGTTCTTGAAACTGTGAATTTGAACGATGTCATGTGGTGGACTACCTGTCTCTGTGAGAAGCATGAGGGGCTAATTCCCATCATTCCTGGCAGGGGTATACCCTGCACGGGCCGTCCCGACAGCTGAGGGGTCCTCTGAACACCCGGCCCAGCCAACCTCCCATTGGTGCCTTCAGTGCCTGGGTCTAACCTCCCACGATCCTTTGGGTGTTGAATCAAGGAGTACACATTCTCAGTGGCAATGCTGAGCGAGCAAAAGACAAAAACAAGCAAGATAAAGAGTTTGACTTATGTTGTCTGGTTTATTAATGTAAAACAACGACTTTAAATGGTAGTTGTAAATTAAATCATACATTATAAAGGTTTGGATTTCAGTACTTTTATTCAGCAAGGACATTAAATGAATCAAAGTTACAGTGAAACATTTGTAATTTTAGTTACTAAAGTTTTATATTTCAAATAAATGCTATTCTTTTGAACTTTCCATTCATCAAAGAATGCTAGAAATAAAATGTATCATGGTTTTCTCAAAAAAATATTTAGCAGCATTATAATTGCTTTTACATTTTAAATGACATCATCCTTTATTCATGTTTTTGTAAGCGTAGTGCATAGTTGTGCTTGTGTTGTGATAACAATGAAAATATTAATAACTGATTATGCTGTAGTCAGTGTATGCTTTTTCCTGTGGTATTTTTTTCTATATGAAGAGTTCAGATGCAAAAGCCTCTAAATGCCATTTCAAATTTTCTTCTTTAATGATGATTTTTATCAAACTTGTATATTTAAGTTCAGTAATTTCACTTAAATAACAATTGAACGGTAATTATCATTGCCATTTAAGTGAAATCACTGAACTTAAATATACAAGCTTGATAAAAATGATCATTCTAGAAGAAAATTTCAAATGACACTTAGAGGCTTTTGCATCTGAACTCTTCATATGCATTTTTTTCATAAATACCTTCAAATACCTTAATCAAGTTTAGTGTTTTGGTTGTATATAAAATATAAGCTAAATATTTATATTTTGATGATTTAATCAAACTTGTAGGGCAATTAAAACCCAAATATTCCTTCCGGACATCACTTTTGGCCACGACTGTATTAACTTATGAAAGACTCACTTAGTGCGACATTCGTCCCCACAGGCCCCGCTCCTTCCTGTAGGGTCTGGCTCCTGATATGATATGGTAGAGTTTCGGTTCTTCCTGAATCCTGAAAAGATTGACAGCACACTGCGTCTTTTCTTCCTCCTCAGAGCCTGAGCGTGATGGTGGGATGACAGCTGACTGTGGGGTAGAAAGTCAGGGTGTCAGAGATTTCCACATTTATGCATGCCCACATTACTTCAACCTTTAAAATGTTCATTGTTGGACTTCATTACAACACAGAAGTGTTCAGTGGTAACGCACCTGTCTGGTAAAACTCTCTTGGTGTAGAAGTCAGGCAGTCCATCATCCAATAGAGATATTCCCCCATTCTCCGAGCAGTGCTAAAGGACGACAAGAGAAATAATGATGATGATGCCTGCTTTTGAGGACCTGGGCTGGAGTAGATCATCTCTCTAAATTTGTGTTCGAGGATGATGCTGTCACAGTGCTGTGTCTCACCATCTGGGATTTGTTCCTCTATATTATGTCAGTGCATTAATTTAATCAACAGGCAAAACAAAGACACGGCTTGCAGGCATTTAGACTGATCAGAAGCGATTGAAAAGAAGAGAGCCTGTAATGCTTGATGCTGTAATTCTGGAGACCATGTAGAAAACATCTGGGCCTATGTTTAATCAGATTTCTGAGAAGAAATCACTTTAACAAGAGAACGTGATTAAAGTAACCCCTACTCCTCTTGTTAACAGTTTGAATGGTTGTTAGTTAACCCATTTTATTTCATATTTACCGTATTTTGGAAGAATATCTCCTGTAGAATACATAAACCAGCATGATTTTGACTTAATTTACGGCACATCATATTTAATTGCAGTATTTATTTTTATTTTTTTTCTCTTTAAGAACCCAGAACTGATTTGTTTGCTAGTCAGCAGAATAATAGAAGTTACAAGAAGAGTGCAGGGGATACAAGCAATTCAACGACAACATGATAAGGAATGCCTCTGGAGGTGCAAATCTTAACGTGTTTTGTCTGCAAAAGATTTAATTACAGGTGAAATTCAGAATTCAGTTTGACATGATCGTGTTCTCCCACAATACACCAAGGCCCCAGTATATGACTGGTTGCCAATCCATCAAACTGAATTGAAGACAATATTGATCCCAAAAATAAATGATGAATATGTGGCTAATATCAAACTGGAGGGCAACGACGCAATAGGAGGCAAAGCCTGAAATGGTCGGAGTGCAAAGCCATTTTATGACATTATTTTAGCAATAAACATGCTATATGAAAAGTAGTATTGGTGTGGTAATACTGCTAATGGCACTGGTTCTTACTGTCTCAAAAGGAGCGTGTCCAGTCCTGTGCCTTCGTGGTGGGCGTGGTCTGACGTGGGTCACATGACGCAGAGGTGAACCCTGCGTGGGCAGGGTGGACAGACCTTCCCATGATGCAGAGCGTGAAAGAGGAGCAGACGTCTGAGGAGTGGACACTAAAGGTGAGGAGTTAGGGTCGTCACCTAGACCTAGAGGACAGAGAATCAAATTAATGACATGATATGCTAATTAAAGGAGTAGTTCACTTAAAAAAAAAAAAAAAAACTTTTGCTGATAATTTACTCACCCTCATGTCATCCAAGATGTCCAAGTCTTTCTTTCTTCAGTCGAAAAGAAATGAAGGTTTTTGATGAAAACATTCCAGGATTTTTTCTACAAATAATGGACTTCAGTGGGAACCAAACGGTTCAAGGTCCAAAAGAGAGTTTCAGTGCAAACTGTTCAAAGGGCTTTAAACGATTTCAGACGATGAATAAGGGTCTTATCAAGCGAAACGATCGCTCATTTAAAAAATAAATAACAAAGTTTAAGTTTTATAAGCTCAAATGCTCGCCTTGCTCTGTTCTGTGATGGACGTTCGTGACTCTCCTGTTCGAACTCTTTTATCAAAATGAACAAATCTTTTTTCCGAATCAATTCGTTCATTTGAACGCATTTTAGCTTATAAAACTTTGTTATTTTTTAAATAAGCAAACGTTTCGCTTGATAAGACCCTTATTCATCGTCTGAAATCATTTAAAGCCCTTTAAACAGTTTGCAGTTTGCACTGAAACTGTCTTTTGGACCTTGAACCATTTGGTTCCTAATGAAGTGCATTATATAGAAAAAAATGCTGGAATGTTTTCATCAAAAACCTAAATTTCTTTTCGACTGAAGAAAGAAAGACATGGACATCTTGGATGACATGGGGGTGAGTAAATTATCAGCAAGAGTTTTTTTTTAAAAGTGAACTACTGCAAATAATCATATCAATTTTTGTAGAGAAAAGCACTCAAATGAAAACATTATTGTGGCAGACAAAAAGCAGTGAATGGCAAAAAGTGAGTTAATATATATTTTTTGATTTATTTATCAGTGATATTTTTATCTGTTAACATGTTAACATCATAAATTGACAGACCTAATGTATAAATCTATCTATAAAATTGAGCTACAATATGATATAAAGAATGAATGGGTTTAAGCTGAAAAATGTATGAAGTTATACATGACTTGAAAGCACTGCATGAGAATGAAGTAAAAAATGAATGATAGTCCTGCTTTCATTCTCTACATAACGTGTGTGTGTGTGTGTATGTGAGAGAGAGACTCACTGAGTCTGTTGGACACGGGACGAATGCGTCTGGTCCTGGAGCTGCGTTTCTTAATGGCGATTGTGTCCTGGGTGCAGAACCACAGAAGTGAGTGAGAACATTGCAAATTGAGCAGATGACGAGGCAGCCGAGTAACAAGAGATGACAGTTACTGTAAATACCACCAAACACACAGATGAGTCAGTTGTGAGTGATTCAAGTAACACACTCACTATGCTGATGCCAAAGTCATCCTCCACAACATCCAGTATGTCGGCGTGTCTGTGTGCGCGCCTGGCCGTTCCCCCGTCTTCCAGCCGTCTCATCTGTGAAACCTGCCGGAGCTGTGATGACGAACAGATGCGTGAAGAAGAGTGATGCGTGTGAATGAACAGATGAATGGAAAGAGAAATTGGTTTGTAGTACCAGGGTTTTGTGTGTGGCATAAAGTTCCTGTAGGATCTGGTCCACTATGGAGTTGGTGAGATATGAGACAACAGACAGTTTCACCTCCCTAAGAGTGAGAGAGAAGGAGACACAAAAAATACATGTTAGATTATATTAAAACCATACTGGGAATTCCAACTGTGAGCACTGCAGTGGTTATAGAAAAGTAGGTTTCGTCCTCCCATTAACGATTTCTTGATTTCGATCGATGTGTGCAGTGCAGTGAGCGTTTGACTGGACAAAAATCTGGATACACCCATGAGTGTAACAGTTTTGGATATTTCTGTCATTTCCCATTCAAGTAGACGGCGGTTTTGAAAGCTGCAGCCCGGGGATGTTATAAAGATGGACGCTATGTGAAGGACTTCAAAAGGTGTTGAAGTGAGAAGCATCTACCACTCAACACCCTCATTTCTTACTCCAGAGCTCTGTTGATGTCCTGAGCTGCTCTCTCCATCAGAGCGGTGCGGATGGATGAACGAGGGATAGAAACGCGCTCTGAGATGGAGGAGAGAGGAGGAGACAGACACTCTGCTGCGGCACAAGAAAGCGGACACAGCTCCCGGCACAGAGACACCATGGAGTCCACAATGACCTGCACAAATCCACCATCAATCACCCATCACGCCTTTCAAGGCCAATAGAACAAGAAAGCGGAAATAAATCAGGATGAAGGATGAGCGAGAGAAAGAGAATCATCACCTGTAGTTCTTTATCAGCTGCTTTGGCGAGTTCTCCGGCCAGAGAGTCCAGCCTCTGTCTCACCGGCCCGTCCACTGACAGCACGTGGGCCAGTTCACACAGCGAGGGGTACAACTAGAGGACAGCGCAGACATAATTCACATACCAGTCATGATCTCTCGCTATTAACTGTTACACGTGACATGAGTCATGCAGGTGATGTCTTTCATTTTTAAAGGGATACTCCACTTTTTTTGGAAATAGGCTCATTTTACCACTCCCCCAGAGTTAAGCAGTCGAGTTTTAACGTTTTCGAATCCATTCTGCCGATTTTCTGATATTTAGAAGAATATCAGTAACCAGACCGTTTCTGGTCTCATTGACTTACTAAGTAGGAAAAAAATATATATACTATGGAAGTCAATGAGACCAGAAACTGTCTGGTTACTGATATTCTTCTAAATATAAAAAAAAAATCGGCTGAATACATTCGAAAACGGTAAAACTCGACTGTTTAACTCTGGGGGAGTGGTAAAATGAGCCTATTTCCAAAAAAAGTGGAGTATCCCTTTAATGTTTGCTCATAAAAGCAATGGTGGTGGCTTAAATGAATAAACGAAGAACACGCGTGAATATCTGGATTTAACACAGAACATAAATAAAATCTGACTGAATGTTACTGTATAGCCATCCAAATGACGTTAAGCAAATATCAACATTAATGTGATTACAGAAAAAAATCCACATTACTAAAATGTCCAAGCAATGGAAGTAATATGTACAGTAGTATATCATTTCTGGAATTTAAACTTCGACAAGTAGACATACTTGACTGAATTTGTTTCTCATGATCTTAAAAACCTGTTACTTCAAAGTCTAAATGCTTTATAATACGCTGAATTAGTTTTGTAGACAAATATAAATGTGCCTAAAAATGTTACTCTTTACAATATAGTTCAATTTGTTCACATTAGTTAATGCAATGAACAATTCTTTTACAACATTTATTAAATTAAAAGTGCTGCTTTCAACATTCATTTTAACATTTCATGTTGTTTAAATTAACATGAGAGAATGTAGCCTGAAACATCACGAATTAACAATAAATGAGCAGTACTATAATTTATTAATGATTGTTTACCTACATTAAAATATACTGTAAAAAATGTTCCTCATGTATTTACTGTCATTATAGATCAGTTTAAAGGGATACTCCATTTTTTTTTGGAAATAGGCTCATTTTACAACTCCCCCAGAGTTGAATAGTCGAGTTTCATTGATTTTTCATTGAGTTTCATAGTATATTTTTTTCCTACTATGGAAGTCAGTGAGACCAAAAACTGTCTGGGTACTGATATTCTTCTAAATATCAGATAATCGGCTGAATGGATTCGAAAATGGTAAAACTCGACTGTCGAACTCTGGAGGACTGGTAAAATGTGGAGTATCCCTTTAAGGCCGCCGTGTTAGAGAAACAATTTTTTACTTTAAAAAATATATATTACTGATCCCAAACATTTGAATGATAGTGTATTTAGGGTATAATTCTTACACTTACATTTATTATGTTACAGTACATAGTTTTGATGACTGAAGCAAGTGATAGTGGGTGTCCAAACTTTTGACAGGTAAATACACAAACACACTCACAGCTCGAGAGTTCCTGGCCTCCTTGAGGACCTGTCTGGCTGCCTGTAGCTCTTCCCCTTCACCTGTTCCTCTCAACACACACACCTGCTGCTGCACACGTACGCACAGACGCTCCATCACCTGGGACAGCAGGAAGAGAGAAAGACAGAGACAGAGATGGAAAGAAAAGGAGAACAACAAAGAGACGATAGAGATATAGCTGTGTGAGTTTGATCTAACAATACAAAGTTCACATTAGCAAGGTAAAAGAGATGCTCTCTCTCTCTCTCTCTCTCTCTCTCTCTCTCTCTCTCTCTCTGTGTCACACACACACACACACACACACAAATGTATGGTAAAAACCTTTCTCCTATCCCAGTTTATAGGGAAGAGACCAATATAAGCAATCCATTCTCAGGCTGACCCGAATGGGAACGCAAATGGTAGAATTCCGATTATTTTGTTGTTGAAAGAAGTCTCTTATACAAGGGCTGCATTTATTTGATCAAAAATACAATCAAAATAGTTGTACTGTGAAACATTATTAAAATCTAAAATAACTGTTTTCTCTTTTAATATATTTATTAATATATACTAACTTTTAATATATATTTTAGTTTAAAGTAAATTATTCCTGTGACGATAAGACTGAATTTCAGCTTTTAAAGCACTGAGAATTGAAATTAGATAATTGCGAAATAAGTCTGCTTCTGCAAAAATAAATAAATTAATAAATAATTAGAACTAACCCTCATTATCACCATCATCAACATGATCACGTACTAGAAGTGTGAGTGAATCGGATCTGGAGTGGTGAAGAGTAAGAGAGACCATGAGGCGTGTGAATATGAGGCGGTGGTCTGTACCTGTTCTGCAGTACTAGTGACCAGCCCCTGATGCAACCGAAGAGCCTGTTTCTGAGAGAAACGCTGAGTCTGGTTATTCCTTAACAGAGCCCGCTGGATCTGAGAGAGACAGAAAGAGTGAGGGAGAGAATACTCATTAATGTCAAATAAAAGAACATTGATGCTCAGATAAGCCATGCAGTCATGTGGAAATGATTGTAATTATGCTGCAAATTAATGAAAGATAAATGTATTGTCTGCGGTGTCCCTCTCTCAGCACTGACCTTGTAGAAGTTTTACATCTCTGGGCTCATTAAACGTGTATAAACATTTCGACCACCTTGGGGCTGTTAATCTCAAAACAGCTGTTCAAAACAGTCACATGATACAAACACAGATTTTTTTTTATTTTTTTTTTTATTTTATTTTTTTTTTATGAATCAGTCCCATCTACAATGAGATCTAAGAATTCAACCAAATAATCGTGATTTTGGGGACAAATGTAAAAAAAAAGTCTGAATTTATTATTTATGCATTCTTTGCCTGCTAAATGCCCTGATTGACCAATCAGAATCAAGTATTTCAGAGAGCTGTGCAATAACACCAAAATAACCAGTCTAGTTAGTTCTTTTATTTATAAAGCACATTTAAAAACAGTCTGAGGACTGACTAAAGTGCTGTACAAATCAGATAAGTCACACAAAATAAATAAGATCATCAACATCATTTAAAAGCTTAAAGAACAACAAATAGGTTTACAAGAGAGATTTAAAAAGTTAGAAGGAGGGAGCAGCCCTAAGATGTGCTGGCAGGCTGTTCCACAACCTAGATCCCACCACCGAAAAGCTCTTTTTCCTCTACACTTGAGGAGTCTAAAATCCCTCCAGTCAGTGATTCCAAGTCAGGCTAGGCTACTTCAGGCTAGGCCAATCATAACACATGGTGCTCACATGGGTCTTCAATGTATAGAAGCAGTTGGGCATTGAACAACTGATTCAGATCACTTGGACGTGACTGATTAAACAAGGTAAAAACAATATAAATACTGTTCGTTTCCTCACACAAACCGTTCGTTTCGTGCCTCAGCCCATCAATGTGTACTTACATTTACGAGTCATTAAATCATGTTTAATTTGGACTTCTCTGTGCATGCTCTTTGCTCTTTGAGGTGGACCCCCTAAAACTGCATTATAGGACTGACAGACAACAACGGTTTGACCGAAAAATGTCAAAATTGAAAATACTGTGGAAACAAAGACACCTACATCTTGGATGCCCTTGAGATAAGCTAAAACATATCAAAAATTAATTTCAAAGTGAACTATCCCTTTAATATTTACTGTATCAACAGCCAATATGCTAGTAATATGCAAGCTAATAAGCAACTAGTTTTGTTCCCCAAACTAATTTGTTACCATATCTTCTTTAAAATGAAAAAAAAAAAAAAAAAATCATCACTCTTACCTTGGTTAGTGCCTGTTCTGTCCTGTCAGGAGCGCTACGGTATGCCTGTGTCACATCACTGAGTGGGATGGGCATGTACTGCAGAGTGAAGTTACTGAGGAGAGAGTAAAAATTATTAAAGTCTTCCCCAAACATGGCAACACAAGAGATGAATAAGCTCCAGCAAGAGAGAAAATGTGTCTAAAGAAACAGTTGGGTTTTTTTTTTTTACTTTTAACAGAGTACTCTGTTTCTTTTAACAGATTTTAAAGCATTATGTACTGAGAACAACACTCTCCCGATGATTACAGTCTCCTGAATGCAAGAATTCAAGTCTGTTAAAAAAGTTTCTACATTAAATAATAGTTGTGTAGATCTCCAGGGAAGAGAGATGTTTCCAGAACAATGCTCTAATTGTGCATTACAGGCAGGTTGGAGAGGTGATGAAAGACTGTGCAATACACATTCAAGTAAGCATGGACTGAAGCTCTTATTTCTTTCCCAGTAACAGCATGCTGTGAATAAGTTTGAAAAGAGATGAGTGAGTCAGTTCTCACATGGGTGAATGTGCATGATACGAATGTGAGTGTGTGTGTGTGTCGTACTGTTCTAAGGCTCGAGCCACATCTTGGAAACCCGTTGCACTTGTGTTATTCCGATCCCACGTCACACTTCTACAAGAAAGAAACAAACCATGAAAATCTTAAACAGTACTAGACAATTATGCATTATTAATTATTAGTAAGTACACTCAAATAGAATCTTCATGCCTTTTGTACAGTAGATTTTCTGCACTGATTTTGAGGACAAATCTGCTGGATTTGGTTTTAAATATGGTAAAATGTGTTAAACAGAAAATAATTAGGGTCATTGTCATAATTGTAAATTTGTAAATAAAAAAACTTCCAGGGGGATGTGGGGGGATGCAATGGGCAATCTTAATTTTTCTGAAACAATCAAAGCTTTTTATGAAAAAGGTTGTATCATTAGAAGGTCTAGGGCCAGATTTACTAAACAGGGCAAATTAGCGTGAGAGCGCCATCCCATAAAAGCACAGATGGGAGTGAAAAGTTCTGCTCGAGCACACTGAAAAGCGCAGATGCAACCGGATCGGTTTCATAATGAATGACCAAAGCAATCTACCAAATTTAGAATCTGGTTTAAGACAATCTGCTTTTTCATGTGGTAAATAATGGTACAAACACCAGTAAATTGACTAGCGCAAACCTTAGTAAATCACCTTTTCATGATTCATTTAAATGCTCCCCTCCCATAAAGGGAAACTCCTACGAATGCATATGCAATAAGCTCACTGGCAAAAATAACCATCCCCACCTGTGCTAATTTTTCACATTAAGTAAATCCTGACCGTAAACTAAAATGAATAGTTTGCCTCTCAGTCAACAGGTTTTTTGTTATTACAATAATGTATATTTTTGAGACAGTGTATAATTTTTTTTTATAATTCATAGCACCGTAAACCTGTTCTCCTAAGGACAGACTACCTGAGCGTGGTGTTGATTTGCAGGGCTTTACTGAGCATCCTCGCTCCTGTGTCATCAAGTCCGTTCCCACTCAAATCCACCTTCTTCAGGCAGGCGTTGCTGCCGAGAGCGTTCACGAGCACAGTGCCTCTCGAACGCAACCTGGAGTCAGCCAAAGACAAGCTCTGCAGGGCCTGTCAAGAAAGAGCAACCAGAAAGAGATAGAAGTATGTGTGTGTGAGGTTGCAATGTCTGTGATCTGTAAAAACAGCGCTTAATAATTGATCAAGCAAGGCGATATCTGCACTGAGAGGACTACATGCCCTGAAGGAGAGAGAGTGAAGGAAGGATGGATGAATCACTAGTGCTGTAATACACCAGACCATTAGAAAGCTTTTGTACCCTGCATGTGTGTTTGAGAGTGCAAGGTGCGTATATGCTTGTAAAACACTCACACACTCTTCCTCCTGCACGAGATGCACTAGTTTCTGCAGAACCTCGTCCAAAACCCTGCAAACAAAGGAAACATCAGGTCTTATACATACACACACACACACTCCCTCAACCCCAAGATTAATAACACTTAACACACCTCCCCCCAGTCCCTCCTCTGCCTCCCTGAGAGCCTCCTACTGTGTACCCACATTCAGTTTGAGATTGCAGATGGTTTCACAGATTTTTCTAACCTGCTTACCTCATCTGCCTGTCTCAGAGTGGATATGTGTTATATCTGTTAATCTGTGTATGGTACTTAAGCTCTATATCAACTGTGTGAAGCTGTTGATTATCACAGAACATCATTTTGAATAATCCATCAATCTGTGAAAACAAACAGTTGACCCTTGCAGTAATGCATTTAAGTGTTATGCGTTTTTTGTGAGGGGTGGAACTACAGTAGGCCTACTATAAAGCAATGCCAATTGATTTACAGCCAAGTATAAAAAAATATTTTTAATGTTTCGAAAAATATTGGTAACGCTATATAATAAAGGTCCATCATTAATAGGGAACTATATATACAGGATGTAATGCAGGACCAATGAGTACATCAAGTAATAGCAAATTTAGGACTAAAATAGTTCCTTTTTGGGTAATTAATGATTACTGAATGAGATTACCCACACGAAGAACTAATAACTAACAGATCAATTTTAAATAATTACTAATTAATAATAATCACAACACTAATGTGTCTGACAAGTGAGCGATTGTCTTCTTTTTTTTTTACTCTGAGCATGGTCATAAAATGCACAAAAAAAAGTCAGTCTGACATTTTTCTTTTAAATGAGCATATTTATGTTTTTAATTTTACTCTTATCAGTGACATTTTTGAAAATAAGGCATTTCTACTGTATAACCGAACAATAACATTTTAATGCCCTTAAAATGAAATTACAGAATCTAAAGATAGGAGCCTGATAAAAATACTAATTTAAAAGAAAAATGTCAGAGGGAATTGTTTTGTTTTGTTTTTTTTTAAATCTGAAGTCTTCATATTTTAAAATGTAATTTATTCATGTGATGGCAAAGCTGAATTTTCAGCATCATTACTCCAGGCTTTAGTGTCACATGATCCTTCAGAAATCATTCTAATATGCTGATTTTATTTATTTTTTTCTTATTATCATCAATGTTGAAAACAGTTTCCTTTCAGTTGCTCACGTTCAACGTAGTCGACGTGTTGACTGATTGGGAATGCGCACAGGCGTAATTTCCTATGGGTAGCTTCCCAATTTTCAAATTCCTTTTTGTGCCCCTCCCATTTCTAAAACCAAAGTTACACCCTTGCATTTGCAAGCGTGAAATGCATCACACACTCCGCCCCCACGGCGCAAGTATAAATACGGAAGTGGATGCACGCACTAGTTGTTTCTCGCCGAGGAGCCGAGTGTAACTCGAAGTCAGTGGTGGTCCAGCAACAGTGGCGACGGGACTACGTCTCAGTACCCTCCTTCTGGGAACGAGTGTTACATATGTAACCGAGACGTTCTGCTTCTATATTACTATTTTTTTTTTTTTTTTTTTTTTTGGAAACCATGATACATTGTTATGTTACATTCTAGTTCTGTTTTGGTTTTCATTCTCTCATTCTCTTCCTTTTCCGGGTTGCCCGAGTTCTGTTCGATTATTAGTTTCCATAGTTTCCTCATTAGTTCCTCACATGTTCTTAGTTCTGTTGATTGTCTGTGTATTTAAGCCTCTAGTTTCCTCTGTTCATTGCCATGTTGTTGTTGGTTTACGTGGTTGTTTTATATGTTGTTTCCTGGTAATCTCCTGAGTGTTCCATGTAGGATTTGGATTTATTAAAGACTGTTTTTGTCCTATTCTTATGCATTGTGTGCTTCATACAGCAACCTCAGTGACCGTTATATTTACATATATAAAAATGATACACAAACATACAAGAAGCTTGTAAACATCATATGCAATGCTTCATAGTAGTGGCTGGTCACTGCTAAGCTGATTTGTTTGCTGAAACTCTCTGATTGGTAGATGATCTTTATTCCCGGGGTTACAGGTAGTGTAGTTCTTCACCTGGAATTTGTCCATGATTTATTTATTTTTTTATGATATTGTAATTATGTTGACTGATGGCTTCAATAGAAACACTTAACATCCATTAATAACCTCAAAGCTCATTGTAGGTCTGTCTTGAAAGGTTTATATTGTTAAAAACATATTTTCACCAACCTAGAGAACTTGTCCCTTTTCAAACTGACAATTTAGACCATTTAGACAGCTCAAATGACATTTTTTACTGTAGGATTCATGTAAGTGCTTTGACAAAAATATGAGTTCCACATTTCCCACTTGCCTGCAAGGCTTCTGTAAGTGCACATCTGTAAACACATTTTTGGTAATCGACAGCATCAGACTGTTACTGATAGAGCTTAAGCTGTATTGAACCTTTAGGCGCTTATCTTCAAACTGCCACAGGCAGCTAGTATCATTTGCACTTTAAGTCACTTTGGATACATGCATCTGCCAGACAAATAAATGTATACACGTATATCTGTTTGCTCTATGATGTGTCTCTCTCAGTCTGGGAAGATGTACCTGCCCTTGATGTTAAAGTTCTTGCCCAGCAGCAGGTGTTTGAGGGACGGGTGTCTGGAGAAGGCAGGAATGACACAGAGAAGATCAGCATCCAGCCCTGAAATGAACATGAAAATGAAGAGGCAGAGTCAAAGGTGACTGAAGCAAATGCAACTGAGGGGAAAGAGATGGGCTGAAGGTCGGTGGGAGCAGACGAAAGCTTCTTTTCATTTATGCAGTTAGATGTCTCACCGTTGTCTGAGATGTCCAGTGTGCTGATGCAGGAGACTCTGGGGAAAAGGTCCTGTATTATTCCCGCTCCAGCAGACCTGAGCTGAGAGGCAGACAAACGGAGAGAATGAAAAAGAGATAGAGAAAGACGGGATCATGGGTTGATAGAGAGAGAGAAAACGCTCAGAGGCTCAAACATGTATAATTTATACTATGCACTTAAATATTTTTCAATAACTCAACTGAAAGAGCATGTTGCTATCAACACCAAGGTCAAATTAACTGCTTTTTCATTTCTAACAGTCAATCAGTTTTGGAATAGTTTGTTATGTTGAGACTAGGGCTGGTTGCTTTTACTCCAGTGGATTTTTTTAGGACGATTTTTTTGAAGGTCAATTACTATGCAGGAACATTTAGTATTGTTTTGCTATTCTAAAAAAGTACAAGCATTTTTGATCCAGAGTTGATCCGGAATGACTCCATTAGAAATAACTCCGCACTTTTTTTCCATTTTTGAAGTGCAAAATGTATAGAGTATCAGTTTTGGACGTAATTACAGTTATTTAGAATTGATTATTTATTACTTTTAATACAAAATAATATTACTACCAGAACTTTCAAGCCATGATATTGGCAACTGAAAAAGTGATTTACACCATTATTATATTTTAGATGTGACACTATATGGGGTAAGTGTCACAATAGAATAGTTCTTATAGTTCTTTCAACGAAATATAAACAGTAGAATATGTTTTTCATCAGTCAATACGTAAAAAGTAGCATGCAAAAAATAAAATAAAAAAAATTGATGAATTTTAAATTATTTGGTCAACAAAAATTGCAATTAATAACCTGAATGAAAAATAAAATCCCTGGCCTAAAGCCAACATACAAAATATACTGAAAGTGTGACAACAAGCAGCACATAATGTTAACTATTTTCCAAGCCACGGTAGTGAGATTTGCGGTAAAGTTAAAATAGTTTATGATTTGATTTCTGAGAACAAATAAAACAATTACATGAGGGCAAAATAAGGCCCCACAGACATCAACACACATTGCATTCTCAAAAGAAACCTTGAAAGACTTTCTGTGTGACAAATTCAGTAGCCGACATATCTGTACACACAGTAAGGTGACCACAGACTGAAGGATCTCCAGGCAACAGAGAGAACGACATGCATTTATAGAGCTCAATCCAGATTTAGGGACACAACGGGGGATGGGGTACCTCACAGCTGCTAATGTCCAGGTGTAGGTCAGTGATGTGAGGATTGGATGACAGCCCAAGGAACAGAGCTCTGTGAACAAACACACGGACGTCGTCATTACTGGCAGCATTACATGCCTCATTGAAGAGACTTAGCCTTCTATTATGTGCCTCCATGGCTGATCTCCATAATAAATCAAATCAGAAAAGGTCTATATGGACACTGTCAAAGCGTTACGCAAGACTTAAGGGATTAAGGGGAAAAGAGCTTAGAGATTAGTTCGAGTCCTCTGGTGTGGGCTGGTGCTGTTGACAGAAGAGAGCTAAAATCAGGTGCTCAGCTGGGTGTGACAGACTGTTGTGCGCTCAGTTTGTGTTTGTGAGCAGGGAGGTAGTATGACCCTGTTTGAAATGCTTCATTTGAAAACATTCTGGCTTTCCCAAAATAGCAGCTGCGTGAACATCTTGACTCTGACCTCAGTTATGAGTGCAGAGCTCTAAAACTAGAAATGAATCGCCAGAAATTTCTTCAAGTGGGCTTTTCACACTCAAAATTGTTAACCATTTAATGAACACATCCAGACGAAAACAAAGGATTGTGATTTTGCGGTTTGTGTTCTCTTTTAGGTCATTATAATCATAACAGATTTAACAGTTTATTTATTATGAGCCTCCATTGAAGGATCTAGATGTCCATTAATAGTAAAATTCAAATATTATGAACTATCCAATTCAATTCAGTTTAGGGTAGCAAGAATTGCTACAGGACATTTTCAACACAAATAATAATAATAATAATATTAAATGCTTCTTGAGCACCAAAATCTGCATTTTAGAATGATTTTTGTGATCATGTGACATTAATGACTGGAGGAATAATGCTGAAAATTCAGCTTTGCCATCACAGCAATAAATTAAATGTAAAAATATATTTAAATAGAAAACCATTGTTTTAAATTAATCATTAAAGGGATACTTCAGGATTTAGCATTAAGCTTGGTATTAGTAGAAAACCTGCAGTATTTTCGAATTAGCCTGCTTTCCACCCTCATATCCCCCTGAGACGAGAGATTTATGTATTTTTTGTCTGGAAAAAATCCTCGGATCGTCATTTTGCGTCATCAAGGGATTTTTTTGGTCAGAGGCTAAAGACTACAGTCAGTAATAGGGGCTGTCCCGCACGTTTTCAACCCTCCCATAGAGGGTGGGATCTCACTCACAGAATGTACACATAGTGTCAGCCATCTTTTTTTAGAAGCTAAGCTAGCAGGCTCTTGTTTTGTGGAGAAAGCTGAGTAGTAGGGGTTACCATCCTCTTTTTCCCGGACATGTCCGGCCGTCGATGTCCGGGATTCAGCTTTTGCTTTCTGCGGTCGCGTTCATTGTTTACATGCACACCTTTTGTTTCAATCTAACTGAATTCATTCTGATTGGTGAATCTGAATGTAGTGTTTTCATGAATGCTAAACAAATGATCGGTTGATGTGCGCTTTAACATTGCTAAGAAAATTCCCGCTCCTCTGTGAGAGATACGGTGACAGGTGTCACTAATCGTAATCCCGCCACCGGCCTCGCGCCTGTTCGTCCTGCTCGCCACAGTAAACATAATGAATGGCGACTGTAGAACGCAAAAGCCGAATCACAGACATTTTGGGCGATCTCGAAACATTTTCGGGCAGACTCATCACAGAGACTCACTAGTAGCCTAGACTTGTTGTTTAACTGCAGTGCTCTGTTACCGGTAGGCGTGGCCTCCTAGGGCAGCGAAGCAAGTGCATTCTGGGAGTTCATGTCTTTTATCCACATAAGCCAAAAATACATTTTCTGGGTTTTCTCAGTCTAGAAAGCTCCAAATTCAAATTCAACGCAGAACAGAAAGTTCTTTTACCACTAATGGACAGTTTAGTTTGACATGTTTCCAAAAATGATGACTTACTACACTTTTTACTTGTACACTACACAGGGGGGTGTGGTTGATTTGATCATCCCAGCAAGCCCTTTGGTGTATCTATATTACATCAAAAAATATGCCTGCCTTTTAAAAATTCATGAAAGTGAGGGATTTTACTGCTGGCTTCATGCTGACATGAAAACTGTGTATTCTTGAAAACTGCTTAAAAGGATAGATCACCAAAATGATTTAAATTCTGTCATCATTTACACACCTTTTCCCCCCAAGTCAATGGTCACCAAAACAGTTTACAAACATTCTTTAAAATCCCTTATTTTGCATTCAGGAGAAGAAAGAAAGTCACTTTGAAATAATATGAGGGCAATAATGATGAAAAAAAATTGGGTGAATACCTGAAAAGTAGAGATAATTAATTTAGGGTTCAGTTCAGGATATGGCAAATCCTGGGTTAATGTGACATGGGTTATCTTGTTCTATAAAAGTCACCCAGCTTAAACCAGCCTAATGTGGTTGGCTTGTCTCTCAGAATGTGAAAATCTGGTTTGTTGGCTTTAGAGCGGTTTTAAGGCTTTAGAGTTGGTCAGGCTGGGAAACCAACTAAATCAGATTAAACTAGCTAAACTGCAGCATGAAAAGGCAAATCGCCGACCGGGCTCACCTCAGCACGTCGGGAGGCATTTTCATAGACGCCAGACTGATGTGAGTGAGACTGAACGCTGAACTGAAGAACTGACGGAAGGAAGGAAGTGTCTCTCTCACTTTCCTAAAAGGATGACAGAAATGAAGGGGATACTTTAATTCATAATACATCATACCATGCTTCACAAAACCCTGAGCAATAAGACATAAAAGGCTCAAAAGTATACCCTCTGGCTTATTTGAAAAAGCGTTGTTTGTATACAGTATATTACGTGTTATACATTTTCTAGCTATCTTAGTTTACGGCATAAAACATTGGACTAAACAAATTTGGGTGGGACAGAATTAGACAGGGAAAATGAGAAAAAAGGAGACAGGCAGTCAGTGAGGGATATGGTGGGGGGGTCTAAAAACATGACAGTTTATGATAGCATTTCTGTGTTTGACAGTGACATTATCATTTCAGAGAGAGAAAGAGAGAGAGGAGGAATATGTGTAAACGTGTTAACAAGAGCAGAGATTGTTAAGGGAACATTCCCATTTAATATTCATGGGCTCTCTGTCTTATCAGCTCAGACAGATTTACATTGCTGCCTTCACATGACACTAGCGTAGCCAGATTTACTCGTATGGAGATGCCCATGTGTGCAGTGGTTCTGTGTTTGGATGTGTATGTTTCTAAGTGGGAGTTGAGGTGGGAATTTGAGAGAGGATGAAATTAGAACTAGAAAAAAGAGGTTATGTTTGCAATAGCGTACTAGAATACTATTATTATTGCAGCATGCTGAGCACAATGTGCCACGACCTATTGCATTTGTCAAAAATAAAAATAGAAAGGCCTGTTCACACCTAGAACAAAAACTATAAATATACATATAATGATATCTGTATTAGCATTCACACCAACGCATAATAATGTTATGACTATTTTAAGGGTTATGTCGTCTGACACTTTAAATGTTCAAGCTCTACATTTTGATTGGCTGTTAATGTTTTTTTAACGTTCATCGGCTGGAAAAAAAAATCGTTCACAAAGAAATTCCAATGAGATTTGTGTCATTACGTGACAATGCAGCACAGTTGTTTGAAACATATTTTGGCATAATGTGTCAACAAATATTACTACTAAACTGCACAGTGTTCAGTATGTAAGCAAGTATTTCAATTCCAACACAGCCAAAAAAAATAAATAAATAAATAAAAAGATTGTTTCAATCTTTAGACAGTAAAATCCACCCCTCTGCAAATTCAAACCCATTTAAGAACAAACACATTTGTAGGAGGTGCAAATGATGAAGAAACCTTCCATTCTGAACAATAAGTTCAGCTAAAATTAGCCTCATTTTTCAGAGAGTTTCTCATAACGCCGTTAACGTGCCGAGAGGGGAGATGGAATTGCTGTTCGGGTTCAGAGGGAGTGAGGCAGGAAGATGGATCATTGCATTTCAGTGTCTCCTCAGCCTACAGCTTCTCACATGCAGACACATGCATGTTTACTTGCCATGCCATAGGCTTTTATCATAAAGCTAATGATAGAGTATTGGTAGAATTAACAAAACAAAACATTATTTGCTTCATTTATGAGCTGTTTTTCCAAATCAGGTTTTGAAAGATTTGGCTCACTCATGGAGACACATTTTTTCACACGAAAACCTGTTTTCATGTGATGCTGTTGCAGTAGCTGTATTACCATCTGTGTAATATGCAGGTCCACCAGTTCTATCTGATCGCTCATGTCCCACTTTAACTCATAATGTATTACTACAGGCACTTTTTTTCCTGCTGAGCAACCCATTTACAACCAGCTTCTGATGGTAGTTAAATCCAGCTGGTACAAGCTGATCATTTATGGTTACTAACAGGTCCAAACTGGTCTGGGGTGCGTTTCCCGTACAACGACGTAGTTCACTGTTTCACTACCATAGTACGATGCATCGTTGGAGAAATCAACTAGCTTGTCACGACTGTTTCCTGAAACCCACTGTCGCAAAGTATCATTCAACCACGTTGGTTTCGCACGTGGTGGAGTAATAATAAGCAATACTTTTAATAAAACAGTTTGAGATCCAATTAACGATAGATTTGTTTTATATAAATTCCAGACATGTCATCTGAGGACTATTTCTAATTGTTCTCAGTTGTTATGCTTTATTACCAGACTCAATATTTGACTCGTTCTTACATAGTAGAGCACGTTCGCACATGCGCACTCTTCAAACACGTTACTTCAAATCTTTTGAAAAACTAAAAGACGTAAATTACATTTGTATGTATTCTAAATAAAAGGCACCGGTTGTACTAAATGTCAGCTTCCTTATTTTGCTCAAGATAAGGATTTATTACCTCCAAATGTCATGCAATATAGAAACGATGCCTCTAACCACAGGTCGAGAGCTGTCGTTCAAACCACCCAACTTTGTGATGCTGTTTGCGAAATGTCCGTTGGAACGCCGACTCGTTAAACTATGCAGATAATGACGGAACTTGCGACCTTGGCTAACGATGCTTTCGGCAAACGCACCCCTGGATGGTTGACGAGGAAAAGTATGAGCAGACCTGATGTTGACCTGTTAAATATTTGTTTTGTTTTCCAGTAACAGTGAAGACACCATTCTAAGAAGACACGGGGTATGTTTTCATTGTTATGTGGATGATACCCAAATGTATTTAACAACCAAGAGAAATGAACCTTCTGCCTTTACATCCTTACTAAGTTGCCTAGTTAAATCTTGATTAGCAGATTTTTTTTTTTTTTTACTTTAAATGAAAACATAACCAAGGTGATCATTTTTGGGCCCACTGATAATTCTCAGATTATCAGCTTTGATCTAAGTTGACAATACACGTTTAGATCTTCACGTGTACGGGACCTGGGCGTTCTGCTTTGAATCTTTAAACCTTGACAAACACATTTCTTCTGTAATAGAAGAAAAACTTTAAAACTTTTTATCAACTTCGTCTGTTGTCTAAAGTCAAACCTTTCCTAAATCATAAAACTCTAGAGATGGTTGTTCATGCTTTTATTACCTCACGTTTTCAAATTTCAAAGTCTCAAATTGCTTGTCTTCAACTAGTTCAAAACGCAGCTGCAAGATGCCTTCTTAATAGCCTTAAAAGCGCCCATATCACCCCAACAAGAGGAAGATATTAAGGTTAAGGTAAACCTTCTCTTAGTCCCACATTCCAGACTCAAACTTGAGAGTTTTCTGTGGTTGAGCCATTTAGAAATGAAGATAGCCCCTTCCTTGACCACTTTTAAGTCTCAACTAAAAATGCACTTATTTTCCATGGCTTATAATAAAATAAATAAATAAATAAATTAGGGCTGTGCAAAAGTTAATTGCGATTAATCACATCCAAAATAAAAGTCTGTGTTTACATAATACATTTGTGTGTGCTGTATATAATTATTTTGTATATATAAATACCTATGCATGCATGTATATGTTTAAGAATTATTTGCGCTTAAATTCTGTATATATTTATAAATACATAATCTATATTATATAAATATAAATGTTTTATATATGAATAACACATTTTCTTAAATATATACATGCATGTGTGTGTATTTATATATACAACTTAATTATATACAGCACACACAAATATATTATGTAAACACAGACTTTTATTTTGGATGCGATTAATCGCAATTAATTTTTGCACAGCCCTAAAATAAATAAAAGCACTTTGGTCAGGTGCGTGGCTGTTGTGTAAGTGCAATACAAATAAACTGAACTTGACCATAATTCAATCATTAAAACAGAATATAGTTTCTTTAAAAGCAAAATTGTGCAAAATAAAACACGTTTTATATTCTTTTTTAATTATAATGTTTTTTACTCACTAATTTTTTTTTATGCGTAATAAATTATTTGCTTTGGGCACGAGAAAATTAAACTTAAAGTTACCATTAATTCAAAATGGAAGAGTCTTGTTTTTTATGCAATATTGCAGCATTTTTCATAAATGATTTATCCATCTCTTCTCTGATGATGTGTTTACTGACACGAGGGTGGGACAATCTGTCACTCACATTAGATCACAGCAATGGCAAACCACAACCATCTGATCAATTCCCGGTGGACATAATCATAAGTCCCGTCTTACATTTTTTAAGGAAGAAAAGATTATTACAATTTCTGTTTCAAGCCATCTTAAATAGAAAAATCTGGGCCTGGTTTCACGGACAGGGCTCATATTAAGCCAAGATTAGTCTTAGATCAATTGGTGTATGTATGTATCATTTATAACCATGCCTTAGAAAAAAAAAAGGTGTGCATCTTGAGACTAAGCAATGGCACTGACATATTTTAAGAAATGACAGTGCAAGTTGCTTTCAGTCAAAACAGGGTAAACATAGTCTGGGACTAGGCTTAAGTCTGTGGAACCGGGGGCTGGTCTCTAAAAATAAAACCTTAATATCTTCAGAAATAACTTTGCTTCTCAGATAAACACCTTGTTTTTATATTTTTACTGAAAAACAAGACAAAATACTGATTTAAAGGGATAGATCACACAAAAAATAAAAATCGATCAATAATTATTCATCCTCATGTCTTTCCGTAAGACCTTCGATCATCTTCAGAACACAAATTATTTTAATGAAATCCGAGAGCTTTCTGACCCCACATAGACATAATCACCACTTTCAAGGCACAGAAAGGTAGTAAAGACACTTAGACAAAATTAAAACAAGGTGTGTGACTACAGAGTTCAACCTTAATTTTATGAAGCGACAAGATTCAGTTTTGTGTGCAAAAAAACAAATGTAACAACTTTATTCAACAATTTCCTCTCTTTTGTCAAGTCTCCGATGCCGTTCACATGAGCACCACAAAGCTTGCATGTGTTGCTGACAGAAGAGCTGGCCAATAGTGAGCCGGCGGTCTAAACCCGGAAGTGCTGCACTGTGTTTACAATGTGAACAGCGTCAGAGACTGACACGGAAGAGAAGAATTCACAGAATACATTTTTTTTTTTTTTTTTGAGGCACAAAAAATAAAATTAAGGTTGAACTTCTGTAGTCACACGGACTATTATAACAATATCTTTACTACCTTTCTGGCCCTAGAAGTTGAAACGTTGCAGTCTATGCGGGGTCAGAAAGCTCTCGAATTTCATCAAAAATATCTTATTTTGTGTTCTGAAGATGATCGAATGTCTTACAGGTTTGGAATCACATGAGGGTGAGAAATTAATGATACAATTTGAGTGAACTAACCCTTTAAGCTGGTTAAGCTTCATTTCCATCAGGAAACTTTTGGTTAAATTCATGGAAATAGTAGGAAGAGTTTTCTGAGGAACTGACTGAGATGAGTCAAACTGACTTGCGATGATGTGCGTGGTTGAGGTAGGGAGATGCTATGAAATGGATTCAAAAGTGACAGATTATCATGCAAGAGCATGTGGGAGGCAGTTTAGCTCACCTGTGAGAAAAGGAGTTTTTGGACAGGTTCAAGTAGGAGAGATCGGCACAGCAGCCCCGCAACAGAGCTCCAAATAGCTGAGAGGAAATAAAAAAGAGAATGTAAAAAAAAAGAGAGGGAAGGAGATTGGCAGCAAAAGAATGGTGACAATTTGAATAATTCTGTAATTTAGGACCATTAAATATGACAGAAATATCAATACGAAATTAGAGATAAATTGCTGTCTGGCATTCTGGGTGCAATGACATAAATCATGGTGTGTAAAAAGCAGTTTGGCAATAACAAATTCAGAAGGATGAGGCACACTGTCAACTCACAGAGTCTACGGTACAGTCAGTGCCTGACAGATCCAAATGCACCAGGCAGTTCGGCTGTGCCAGGAACAGGTACAGATTCTACAATGAGGAAGAAGTATTGAGGCTGTTAATAGTGGTGTGTGTATGTGTGTGTGTGTGTGTGTCGTGTACCTGCCTCCGCAAGTTATTTTCAACATTCGTGTGTGTGTGTCCTCACAAAGAAATCATAACCAGAAAAACATTATGAGGACCTTATTGGAACATTAACATTATATATTATACGTTTCGTATATGCCTATGAGAAATTAAATGAAAAGCAACACACTCCATCCAACAGGGTTAGGAGAACTGTTGCCAAAAATATATCACATGCTAGAAACATAAAAATTACTGCAAAAATGATCCAAAAATTCACTTGATAATTTGCCTATTTAAATCCAAACAGTGACCAGTGTATTTTTGGCCAGGAAGTAAGTGTGTGTGTTTGTGTATCAAGCGGCAACCTCCCTGTCTCTCTCTTGAAACCATAGACAGTAAAAGACAGTATATAAATAGATATATATATATATATAATAGACAGTGTATATATATATATATATATATATATATATATATACTGAGCTGTTTCCGACCAATCAGAGCACATTGCACCTCTTGGATAGAGAGGCTTCATAGAGAGGGGAACTAAACAGAGCGTTACTGGCAGACTAAAAAGAGAGGTGCTGCAACAATGTAAAATATGTGAAAAATAATTAGTTTTTTTTTAACATTCAAACATGATAACCTATTCTACTGCACCCCAAAAACAAAATCAAAACTTTGTAAAAGGGCATAATATGGCCTCTTTAAGAACATTAAGTAAAAGTGAGATTTCTAACCGTTGCATCCTCTCCAGACAGAATCCCTGGGTTCTTACTCAGGTCCAGATGAAGGAGAGAGTTGGAGTAGTCATCACTGGAGCACAGGGCCTGCGAAAGAGACGTGACACCTGGGGGGGGGGGGGGGGGGACACAAGGAAAGGCTGAATCATAGAGCAAATCTAAAGTTCACAAGAAAAAATGCTTCTATTTTGCTTTTAAAACACATTTTTTACATATTCAGTTAAATTTCAGAATGTCTTGGTATTTCATCCTTCTGCTTTAATGAGTTTGTTTTAAACCTGATAATTGTTCTCCAGCATGATTTAAGAATGATAAAACAAGCATATTGAGCTTTAAATGGAAGCAAAAACATCTGTCTGTACAAAAAAGTTCACAAATATACATATTTGATTAGAGACTTTGTTTACACTTTGATCAAATCCTAAACCTTTGTGTATTTCCAGATTTAAATTAGATTTTGGATCCCAGATTCTCTATGTGGTCTTAGACTTTTAGGCCACCAAACCACAACATACACATACACAAAATGTTCTAAAGCACTAAGCAGGGTGGATTTTTATTTAGTTTCTAAAGAAGAAAATGCTAGTGATCGCCTTTTGTACTATGAGACAAAAAGACAGCTCTACTAACTCTGTTAGGTGTCAGTTTGCCAGTGAACTCAGCCAGTACACTTCCTCACCAGGGAGTAACAAAAAACATCCCACTGCGCTCTATGAAAGGGAATTTACTCATCAAAATGTTAACCACTGCAACCTTTCATGATACAGTAGTTTTCAGTTTTGCCTTTCACAGCTGCTGTAGTTCATATTTTGATATGTAAATTCTATTTTTACAGCTGATATGGTTTCACTTTGAAGTTCACAATACATCCTCAATGGATGTGGCAGATGCCACAAGTTCATTTTACTTCTATATTCAAACTTAAAACTTCTGCAATGAAGTCATCACAAAACAGATTATAAATAAAGATTAATGATGGGAGTTATTTCAAGTGGATTTTGATTCGTGGCATGTGCTGGAAGGCTATCCATCCATCCACTTGGTTTAAAAATGTATTGATTAAAAAAAGAAAACCAGAGGTTTAGCAGACCCTGGGACCAGCCAAGGATGCTGATAATTGAGTCTGGGCTCTCCAAGAGAAGACTAGCTCTTTGTTCATAAATCTGAAGCTCTCAAGTGAGATGCAACTAATCCATCGATAATCTTACTGATTTACAATAAGAGAGAACAGGAAGTTGATTCTAGATCAGTGGAGCGAGAAAACATTATTTTTACAGCCTGAAATGAAACATAGAGATTGCAGATTTTCTGTAGACCATGTGTCCAGACTGAGATTTGACAAATTATTTTGTGCCAAGATAGATAGATAGATAGATAGATAGATAGATAGATAGATAGATAGATAGATAGATAGATAGATAGATAGATAGATAGATAGATAGATAGATAGATAGATAGATAGATAGATAGATAGATAGATAGATAGATAGATAGATAGATAGATAGATAGATGAATTGTACTTGAGCAATAGTTGTTATAGACTTAACCAGCAGAGGGCGTTACACCTCTAGAGACCGATTACTTCTGAACACACCCTTAGAAGAGAGCGACGTCTTGGAGAGGTTAAGTAGACGCAAGCCTTTACTGAGCCGACACACTTGCTGGATGAGATTAGAAACTCCTATGGGAAAACAAACATCCACAAACACATCAGATCAGTCACAGACCAATTTACACACCGCGTATTATCATACACCTTCAGGCAAACACTGACATTGTTGTAGTTACGCTCACACATGCACACTTGTGATGTGATAGGCAATGGCATGTGTCAGGCATGATGGCAGGCTGAAACTCTGACCCTGACACATATAGAGGACGTACCAGTGTTGGAGGAGCTACTGTCAGTGAAAACCACAAGCTACTGACAAAAGAAGCTATTAAACTAAAGCTACTTAAAGGGGAAGTAGCCTTTTTAATATTCATTTATATATTTTTTTTATAAAAATGTATAAAATCTTAAATAAAATCTTAAAAAATGTATAATAATAATTATATATATATGAAGAGTTCAGATGCAAAAGCCTCTAAGTGCCATTTGAAATTTTCTTCTAGAATGATCATTTTTATCAAGCTTGTATATTTAAGTTCAGTGATTTCACTTAAATGGCAATGATAATTATCTATTAATTGTTATATAAGTGAAATTACTGAACTTAAATATACAAGTTTGATTAAAATCATTATTAAAGAAGAAAATTTCAAATGGCATTTAGAGGCTTTTGCATCTGAACTCTTCATATATAGTTTATATATATATATATATACTGTGAACATTCGAGTTGGCCAATAATGCCGTACAAAGTGACCTTCACTTTGTACGGCATTATTGGCCAACTCGAATGTTCTTCCATTGTCGCGCTATTAATAAATATATTTAAGATAGTAGCATTACTAGTAGTTTCTCTCCACCAAACACTGTACAGTACATACAAAATGACACAAAAACACACACATTAGAAAAACCAAAGCACACACACAAATCTAAAAGATGCCATTTTCAAATCAGCTACAGATTCAGCACAATCAGCCAGCAAAACAGACAATAAAGAACAAAACACACCCACTCAGAGACAGAAATAGCAGACGCTGATACAGAAAGTGTAAAACAGACAAAAGCAGGTAAACACACAGAGAGAAGGGGAGAGAGAGAGAGAGGGATAGTAGAACCAGAGAGACTTTGATGCATGTACCTTGGTTATCCAGTGTATTGTGGGCCAAGTTAATGGAGTGTATGACTGATGCTGGATTTTCTGACAGGGCAGTGGCCATTTTCTGTGGGAAATCTCTAAATGACAGAAAGAAAGTCAGTAGAAATGGAACTGCTATACAAAGCTCTGGGACAGAGATGAAATACAGAAGCAGAGATGTGGCAGGGGAAAAGGACTGGGAACAGCATAAAGGGGGAAAAAATGACAGTGACAGAACAAGAAACAAACTTTTGGATGAAAAGAAAGTGGTTGGAGTGATGAATAACACAAAGAGAGCTATAGAGAGAGATATAACTCACGCTTTAAGACCCGCGTTTTCCAGCGTGAGCTCCTCCAGACTGCTGGATTTACTGACAGAGTGCAGAATCTGCTCTACGACCTCTGAACTCTGTGTGTGTGAGAGAAGGAGAGAGGGGGGACAGGAGAAAAATCACTAATTTAATTCTTCATGAAGACCATAATGACTTCATGCACATTGTCACAGACTTTAGTTTCAAACTGAATGAATACCATTTTCATATCCCAAAGTATTAACACGGTACTTTAATTTGATGGCAATACGATCATATTCTTGAGTGTTCAAAACCGCATGTAGAGATAATAACCCTAACAATAATACCACGGTACGTTTTAGTACGTAAAACAAACAAAAACAGAAAAACAAAGGTTATAAAAGGATATTTACAATGCGCAAGTCTTTGCAATAAAGTTTGGTAAACCATGAGTTATACGCCATGGCTGCCACAATCACCGCAAGGTCCCTGTGACGAAAAGAGACAGAAGAGAAAAATCAAAACAGATTGTCTTAGTGAGGTGCTGCATCAACCAGAGGCGTTCTCACTTTGCTCATGCAACCCCTCGTGAGATTGCAAGACTAAAATAGAGATGTTATTATTCAAGAAAAATGATAGATTCAGCAATAAACGCTCACTGAGAGGAAAGCCAGGAGAGGAAGGGAAGAGGACAGTGTGTGGATCGATGGGAAAACTGATGCCAGGTCAGTGAATTACTGTCTATGATACAGCTTTTAAAATTGGCCCTGAGCCTAAAACCATTTTACCCGGTAGACAGAGCGGACCTTACAGCACTCATATGGAGAACAGAGAAAAAGGCGACGAGGAAAAGAAATGCAGAGGGGTTTTTCCTGTTGAGTACGGCTGATGGGCTGTGTTCTCATTTGCAGCTTCGTCATTCCTCTGTTTAGACGCTGTAGTGAGGCTGTAGGCTCTGTCTAAATGAGAGTTTCTCTACATCACCCGTTCGTCTCTCTCCCTTTAGATGTACTAATGGAATAAAATGTTTAAAAATCAATGACATAACATCTTCGAGACAGATGCAGCAGCATCTAGATGGTAGTTTAAGTGTCCCCACTGGTGAAATAGCAAGAAACAAAGGAATGGCAGATGAAGTGCTCTGCACTATAAAGGCTGTGTCTAAAATATACTTCTTTTTGCACATTTTGGATGTTCAACTCATAAGGCAATGCAAATAAACTCCACTCTTCTTTTAATGGAAATGTCACTGCCCACATTTACATGCACATCGTTTTCTGATGAAGGACCATATTTGACTTGTAAGAAAATCCACTTAGAAAATGGCTGGTGTGTTACTGGTGTCTATCTAGTCTGAGGTAGACTATCTTGGACAAGCAGCAAACCAGTGGTCAATTTGGTTTTTGGTAGGCTGGGCATCTTTGTCTTCAAGTGGCTGCACTCCCATTAGAGTTTCATCATGCGACTGCTTAAAAAAAAAAAAAAAAACTCTTTTTCAGCAGATAACCGGAACAGCCCTTGAGCAAAGTGCTCAATGAACCGTATCGTTTCTCAGAATCAGAGTATAAATATATTAAGTGCGTTTCCTTTTTTTATGTGTTAAAAGTCGTGTAGGTAAAAGTGCACAGATGATGTTCACAGGTCATATATATTTGTAATCCTGTTTCAACAGGGAGAGAGTTGTGAACCAGCCTTCAGCCTGCAAACACACACCCAACATCAGCAGAAAATACAGAATCTGATCTGGAATCAGTGAAGTCACCTGACACCGATTGGACGGATGTAAAAATAAACAGCATGACTTCCACCGGGCAGGAAGTCAGCAGAAACGCCACAGGAAAGACTGTTACTGTTTCAATTCAGCACATATTCAAAGCACTGGCTGACATCAGCATTCCTGTGTCAATTATCATTCAAATCCCTGTCAATACGAACCAATTAACGAAGCATAGATTAATCATTAGACTAATCCTTCCAATACGAAGAAGCTTTTATACCTCCGCTCTGTGGGATGTAGAGATGGCAATGAAAGTAAAGGCAAGCAATTAGAGGTTGCAGATACAGAACATGAATATTAAGATGAGATGCAAATTTGTGTTCTCTGGCTACCCGCTTTCCAGGTGACTGAAGTCCAACAGGTTAAACTCCCTGTTGTCCTGCGAATGATAGATGGTATCCACATCCTGAAAGAGCAAAAGAGATAGAGGAAGGCAGAGAGACCCAAAAAGAGGAAGAAAACATATTTAGAGTGCAATAACAGCAGTGACACACACAGAAAACGGGCCGACACAGCTGGCGCTGAAGATATTTTTGTGGTCAAAGTAAGCTCTTACCCACTGCACTTCCTCTTTACAGGTGATACCATTATAATCGCACAGAGCTGCATAGGTCTCAGAAAAGCCCCCTGAAATGGGAGAAAGAAAAAAAAAAAGCCTAAAAATGAAAAACCGCCCTACATGTATTTGAACAAATAAAGATTTAATGGTTTTTAGAGCACCGAAGGCAAAGAGCTCATTTTATCAAACTATTTTTCGCTGTATAGGATTATCGAGCAGACTTATTATTGCTAAATAACACTTCTGCTATTTAAATAAATATAAATATTATGTGAAAACAAACTTGCATTAAAAATGTTATTTTGGCCACCAACAGAGTTAATTAAAACTAAATTGAAACTCAAAAAAATAAAGTACTCAATCTTAAAGTGGTCATGAACTACATTTTTTTAATGTTGTCTGAAGTCCCCATATAATGTTATTCAAATTTTTACTAACTTAGAAATAAAACTATTTTCTATCCTGTTTTTTAAATGGGTGTGCCATATTCAAGACTTGGAAGTCATCAAAACATCAACTGCTATGATTGGGTTTTGCATATTAAACTAATTTTTAACGTTTTATTTTCAGTGTCTCTGATAAGCCTGCATTGAACTGTGTCTTGTTTGAAAAACAAATCGGCAGTAAAGAAGCGAACAATCCAACATTATGTTTACTGATGTGATCTGAATGGAACTTTGTAAACAAATCAATTTCATCCATGCTTTTCTAATGTTAGGATCACATGGATGGCAAAAACCAAAGACACTTTTAAAACGTCTTTCTTATAATCCTCAGAGCCATCTCTATGGTTTCGTTGCTGGAGTAAACCTTTGTTTGCTTCTTTCATATTTACTACAAGTTGATCTTTTCGTCGCACTATGACGTAATAACGTGACAAAGAGCTTAGTTTCAATACCCGCTGTGGTAACACTTTACTTGAAGGGGTGTGCTTAAGACTGAAATGACACCTTCATAACCATGACATGACATATGTCTTGAATATGAAGTAGGGTTTATGCATGTTTATGAGAACTGTCATTAAGTGTCTTTCGCTCAATAATGGCATTTTGAATGCAAATATGACATTGTTTAAGATGTCTTTGTTATGACATCTTGACATAAACCATAACCTGTCAGTGTCTTTGTCATGCCAACTTGAAATAAAACTAAGTTTAACTGTCATGTGGTTGGTTTTGACATTGGCTGTTATGAGGCCATTATGACTGTGTCATGAATATTTTCCGTGGCCTCAACTACAGTGGTACTAAGTGAATTTGTCATTAAAAAAGTTATAATGGCCTCATGACAGCCAATGTCAAAACCAAAAACCAGACAGTTTAATGTAAAGTTAACCAATAAAGCTAGGTGGTTTCTTAAGTTTGACCATTAATCTGCAATCATGTTTATGACAGGTTGTGTTGTCTTAGTAATGTCAAGTTGTCATGACAAAGACTGTAAGACACTGACAGGTTATGATGTTATGGTTTATGTGTCATAACAAAGACATCTCAAACGATGTCATATTTGCATTAAAAATGTCATAAATTAGCGAATGACACTCAATGACAGTTGTCACAAACATGCATAAAACTTCCTTCATATTCATAACACATGTCATGTCATGTCTTATGCACACTCCTTCAAGTAAAGTGTTACCACAGCTGTTTTTAGACTAATGAGGAAGTTTTGCAGTTCTGAAACTTGTAGGGTATTTTTATGATACAATTCTTAAATAGAGCATGGACAATTTGATTGCTCAATTCATGACATCTTTAAACTAAAGTTTAAATATTGAAATAAAAGCATTTTATATAGTATATAATAATACTAAAATAACACTGTTCTTGTTCTGGCTATAGAGTTGACACATCTCAGGATTATTTAAAGCACCACTAAATTAATAAATAAATACATAAATGTTTTTCTAAAGAACAAAAAGTTATTTGTGGAACTCCTCTAAGCGATTTTGTGCCACAAATGACACTACACTCCCAGTTTTCCATTGTTCTACCAAACAGGTAGTCTTTCTTCTGTTTACAGGGACACTATGACATATATTTGAACAATATATGTCAATATGTAGGGACATATTTGCAAAATTTCAAAAAAAGAGCTTGAAAGTGTTCTCCTATGCCATCAAGACTGAAACGCCTTTTGTTTCACATGTTTAAGTCTATATAAGTCAAACTCAAGGACTGTGTTCTGTATACAGGCTGCACAAGGCATCTCTCCCTGTCACCATATGAAGGGCACAGAGTAATTTGCATAGTCTTTCTTGTACCCACTATATCTGCTCCGTATAATGCTTTTAAAATTATTTGTCAATTTAGAACTTTTGTATTATTTTTTTTTTTTTAATTTATGTATCTGGCACCGTTTTAATTCTGTCCTTCACCGCCAACAGCTGCAGTGGCAAAACAAATATTGTTATATAATTTGTCATGAAAAGCAAAGAGCACCAAAAACAAGTAGATGGCATAAATTAATTGCAAAATATTCAAATTATTCTCTGAGAAAACAGCAGTGGTGAGAGGGGAAGAAAAAGAGATTAGAGAGATTAAAATCTGGTGTATAATCAAAATATTTATGAGCTTGTGTGTGGATGCATGGACTATATGTACTTCTATTTCTCTCACCACATGCTCTCTGCGTCTCCACTGAACTCTCAGAACTCGGAGAAAATTTCCGATTTCCATCAGTAACATCTCCATCTGAGTGAAAGATGGAGGGGCTGAAAAAGAAGAGGGAGGGGGAGAGGGGGATTCGCAATGCATCAGAATCTCAGTTATTCCGACCCAGCATGTGAACACCTGGCCAAAGAGCTGAAACAGGAAAGAGAGCGAGAGAGTTGAATACTAAGACAGAAAAAGAGTGCTATTATGCATTGCACTAATCTCCTACTGTCGGAATATGAGAAAATCTCTCAATTAACTGCTCAGCAGTGCCTCACACCCCCCTGCTGCTCTAGCAGATACTGACTTCTATAGGCAGCATTATGGATTCTACAAAAAAAACCAAAAAAAAAAAACACTACATTAGCACTAAGATACAGTGGATAGGCAACAGAAATCTGATTTGCATTTCTGCTTGGATGGTGTGCAAATAGAGATCGTCAACAGGGTTAGTCTAAGCCTCAGACATTGTGTTCACTGACGCTCAATCTGGCAAGCTTTAATCTAATTTACGAGAGTAAGGGCACACAGGTTTCTTTTTTTATCAGTCTGCCTGTGTTTAAATGGTGAAAATTCAATATTAACCGAATTTTCCAGGTTAGTAGTAGTTTATTTGATATCAGTGATGCGTGGGTTGATCCAAAATGAGCGGGTGCCTGCGGTCCCCCGCGGTTACCCGCAGTTACGAGTCATCCAAAAATATTTGTAATGATATTCTGGTCGCGGTCGGTTGGGTCGCTTGAAATAAAGATGCCAATTAAACCTTTGTTTTTATATAGTAGGCTACTAGACAAATTTTCTATGAAATAGGCTACATAGGCCTACACCTTATTAGCTGAATAACTGGCAGGAAGATACTCCGGGATATTGGTTTATTTCGATTCGGAGGGACTGTCAGGCATGTCTGAATAACTTTAGTTATTTGTGGATCAGCGCTGACGCAAGGCGCGAACTGTTTCGAACGATTCTGTATGATTTATTCTCATACTGGTTCCACCGGTTCACTAAAAAGAACCGGTTCAAAAGAACGATTCGTTCATGAACCGGCCATCACAGTCTGCAGGTGTAGATGGATGCGGCAAGAGAAAAGGTGAAGACTGGGGAGTGGAAGCTCCGCAAATACACAAATAGAAAGAACAAATTGTGGGAGACATTTGCCGAAATAATGAAAGATGATGACCACAGTGCTGGCTTCGTGTGTAATTCTTGCGATGTTATTTATACATTTGTGTTATACGTCTTTGGCCCAATGACGCTACGACTTTTAAAAAATGCGGGTCAGGAAGTAGGTCGGGTACAATATTTTCTTTCTTTTTTTTTTGCAGTTCGAGTAGCGGGCGGGTTAGTTGAAAACGTCGGTCGGGTGCGGATTGTTTATACATTGGCCCGCCCATCACTGCTAGATATCCATAAGAAGAACTACTGTATTTATTTCACTTTACAATGTTTAAATAATGTAACAACTTTTGACAGACCTTGCTCTGTTCTGTGATGCGCATTTGTGACGTCACGTAATACGTACAGTTAGGTTGAAAAGGTCTTACAGAACAGAGTCATCACAGAACAGAGCAAGGCGAGCATTTGTGCTTATAAAAACTTAAACTTTTTTATTTATGTTTGAAATGACTGATCGTTTCGCTAGATAAGACCATCTGGTGTCGTTTAAAGCCCTTTGAAGCTGCACTGAAACTGGACCTTGAACCGTTTGGTGCCTATTGAAGTCCATTATATCCCGAAAAATTCTGGAATGTTTCAATCAAAAACCTTAATTTCTTTTTGACTGAAGAAAGAAAGACATCTTTGATGACATGGCATGGGGGTGAGTAAATTATCAGCAAAAGTGTTTTTAAAAGTGAACTAATACTTTAATATATATTATTTACCAAAGTTTTCATTAATAAGTATTTATTACGTTTTTCTTTGTGGTGGTTATGGTTGAAAAATGTTCAATAAGTGCTTTTACCATATATATATATATATATATATATATATATACACACACATTCATACAAATATAATATAATATAATATAATATAATATAATATAATATAATATAATATAATATAATATAATATAATATAATATAAGCACTAACTTTTGGATGCAACAAGTCTACAATGAAAAACCACTGGTAATAAAACAAAGCAAACTGTGATTGGCCACTTTATGTTCGAGTGGGCGGTTCTTGGGGACCGTTTCGCTGTCAAAGTCTGGCTATGTGGGACAGTAGCAAACCTGTGGGGTTCTTAGAAGACTTACGTGTAGATGGAGTTGTTGAAGATCCGAGAAAGAGCAAAGTTGATGTGGTTAATCAGCTGATCCAGGTGGTCATTAGACTGCAGCCTCAGGGAATATGTGGACTTGTCTGTTTCTATGACAACCTGTAAAGGAAAGAACATGCTTTAGAAAAGCAAAACATTTATGACAAGTAGTGGGAAAAATATGGCAACAAAAGCTAAAACACTGGAGCCCTGTAAATGCGTTTTCTACCTGATTATCCGGGTGGGTGTTCATTGCCCGAATCTCCAGGAAGTTGAACGTTTGTTCCACCTGAGGGGAAAATGAGCATCATGCTATAAATCAATCTAAATCAGATTACCGCAGTGCTTTGAGATGGAGCAGACAGGTGCATAATTGCCTACCGTACCTTGGTTGGTATCTTGGGGGCCATGAGGTACAGCCGCCATGTTGCCAAAACCTGAGGGACAAAAGAGAGTGTGAAAGCACAATTAATAGGGCAAGATTAAGTGCAAAGTGAAAGACTCCTCAAAGAAATAATGGTTTAGGTTTCCCTGGAGAACAACCTGTTCAACTGAATTCAAGTCATGAAGTAGTTTAACCATTTTGTCAACTGAACACTTTACTAACTTTAGGATAACGCTACAGTTAAACTGGGCTCTTATTTGTTGTGCATTACGCAACACAAATAACCTTATACACAATCTAATACACATCTGCAGTCATTGATAGTTTAAACTTTTTTAGCAAGTAAAATGCCTTTTAATATTATTCGAAAAACATTCCCCCCTTCAGGACATGGTACATGTGTCTTTTTGCTGTGAAATATTTATATTTTACATATATGCATATTACATATTGCAAATATGTATTTATTTTTTATATATTACATATTTTACATAAAATATTAAATATTTTAAATATTGATTTTCAAAGTAAATGCAAGCATAACTTTTATAGTTAGTTGCATTTCAAGATTTCAATTTCAAGAAATTTAGGTTTACATGATGGATTTTTTTTTTTACCATGTTAAAATATGGTTAAATCAGGCTTTTGAACAATCTCTAAACCATTATTGTATTTAATTGTAGTTTTTATTGTCGGGAGTAAAACATACTGTATAATAATGCAGAGTTTTGATCATAAAATGAAGCGTTTAGATATCATCTTATTAAGACATTATTTGGAAAGACAAGAGTGACAACTTATATTTATATGCACTTTATATAAGTAGTCTACTATACTGGTAAAAATATCTTATTGATTCATATTAAAAGCAGTAATCTATCAAAATTTCATCTTTTTGACCATATAAATATAAGCAACTGCACCAAACTGGATTTTGGGCCTCTAAATAAAAATGGGGTGATTTTTTTTTTCTCTTTGAGTGTGAGCTCCATATTCTCCTATATAATACTATACCAGCCATAAAAGTCTGATTTATCAAATATGAAACACATAGGCAAACTTCTGTAAAAAAAAAAAATTGTCTAAAGATTTAATAAACCATTCCAAATGTGATTTTTCTGATTATTTCATATGTCAGGCTTTACAGGGTTTACAAAAATTCTCAAAGCATTTTAATAATTAATTTTAATAAATATTCAGTGTTATAACAAAATTATGGAGACTGGGCGCTTCTATGGGTGCTGTTGTTTATGGATTTCACATGTGTAATGAAGCGAGGCGGACAGCGTTACAGACAGATGAGTAGGCGCAGAGAGGACGGAATAAGGATTTGTGTGATGTCTGAGGATTATACAAAAACATAAAAAGAGGGATTGTACTATATTTTAAGAAAATGATCAAGTGTGTGCGTGTGCCTGAAACAGTACGATCAGGTCTGGAGAAACCACTTGATCTCATTCATAATTTTAATTCCTCATTAACACACTTCATTTAGGCTTTTGTGACACCCCTTACAGCAGTCCCTCCCTTTTCCATCATCTCAACCAGTGATTCTTAACCAGGGGTCCGAGTGCCACTTGGGGCCGCAGTATAACTTAGAATTGTTTAATTAATATTTTATTATTAAAATAATTAACATTAAGATTAGTATATTAAAACTAGCTTAATCAAAATGCTAACAAAAAACACAAAGTCAAACTGTATATTTTCTTTTTTTTTCCATACAATAACTATTGTATCTATTGTCTATTGAGTGTGTTTGGCATTTCTGGAATCACAAAATGAATTGGTCAATTAATTTACCTATATGTGTGTGTGTGTGTGTGTTTGTGTTTTATGGACAGTGGTGGGCCAACGAGCCAAAAAGGCTGAGATTCAGTGATCTAAACATCAACCATCTGCTCTTTCTCTCCTCTGCAACATTATTCTACTCTTCCCGAGATGTTCTTTGTTTGATCTAAAATGTATATTATATATAGTATGTACTGTATATACTTCAATTCTCTCTTCATTTTATCTCAAAAACGTCCAACTTCCTCTGATTCAATGCGGTCCCCACATCCTAGGCCCCCTGTTTTTTTCACCCTCCTTCAATCGTCTATTCTTTTTCTGCCCTGTCGCTTTCGATTCTTCAAGGCCTCCCTCCGATGTATTACTAACGGCACCCCACCAAGAAGAAGAACCAAAGATGGAGATCCCAGATTTCTCCCTAATAAAGACTCTGTATAGGCTTTGATGGCGAGTAACTCGTATAGGGTTTGATGGCGACTGGAGCTGGATGTGCAAGTTTGGGCGTTTTCAGTAAAACAAGTTCCTGATGCTTTGTCAGAGTTAATAGAGACAACCATTGATCGAGAGATGACATTTTAGAGAGTACACCTGACCACAAAACTCAATAACCGGTCAGGAAAACGTAGTTATATAAAAACCCTCCTTGAGAAAGAGAGATGATGCAAGAGAAACAGATAGAGGAAGGAAAAGTCAGTTCGGGAACCAGAAAGCGTCGTCTACTCATCAAAGAATTTACTATCAAAGGAAGCAGACACAAAAGATCGGCACGTAAACAGCCACATTAATTATTAAAGCCCGCTGGGGTGTTTGGACTTGACCGAGTTTGCATGGATGGATGGAAGAGGGGGGACCCCCCAATTAAGGAAAGATTGGAATACATCAAAGACTACCTAACACATTGCAAGGGTGGGGACCGTGGCTGATTGCATGGTAATGAATGCAGCAGTTAAGCTACGACTCGCATTACTCACCCTGCTGTCGAGCGCAGACGGAATACGCTATCCAGCGTATAATGATATCAACATTAGTATTCATTATTGGATCCGAGCCCTGTTGAGCAAGCATTTTTGAGCAAGACTGGGCCAAGCGAGGTTGGGTTTATCTGTAACAACAACGTCCTGCAAGTAGGTCAGAGGTCAGCCGCTTTGGCCAAACCACCACATCCACTCGTAAAAGAGCGAAAAAAAAAAACTTTCGTCCTGTGATCGCAGACGGGCCAATTGTGGAAGGCAGACAAGACGACTTCAGTACGTGGCTATCATTGACCATTCGAGCCTGAGGAGATCAGACTGGTTCATCACTTGCCCTAAAACTCATCCAGCACCTCTCAGTACCGACTTCAAAGAATGAGAGACATGAGGATGTGTGTGTGTGTGTGAGAAGGAGGGAGGAGAGGTTGTGTGTGTGTGTGCAGAGGGGAGAGGGTTTATATTAATCATACGATGTCAGAGATCTGGCTTGACACTTCAAACACGACCCATAATTCAAAGGGTGTTGGGGACCCGTCAGCGCTGTGCCCAGGAGACTGGAAAAGAGCAGCAGATTGCTCCAAACATGCCTCAGTACATCTCTTCTCAGACACATCACACTGCACGCAGGTGTCATTGCCTAAGACGGACCCATTTCGGCTGTCAGCCATTGCAGGGGAGAGGGAAAACGTGGATTTACTCCCGCGGCAGGTCCGCGTCTTAACTCTGCTGAACTAAAGAGACGAAGAGATGAGAGGAATAAAGAGCAAGAAGAGAGGATAGAAGATAGGACGGATCAGGGCTGAAATGCCGCATGCTCCAGATTCACTGATGATTAAAAGTCTCAGAATCAAAGCAGCTCGGCAACTAAAGCCCACAGTGAGAGAACAAGAGAGGAAATAAAAGAGAGAGAGAAATAGAACGACGGAGAGGAGGGGCTAAATGCTTAGGACCAGGGGAAGTATGTTACTTAGTTATTTGCATTGCAAAAATAAAATGTGTTCTTGATTATTTTTGTCCTATTTTTCAGTTAAAACGTCGAAACATCATTAAGTCGTTTGCTGCACTAAGTTCAAAACAAGTGAAAAAAATCAGCCAATGAAGAAAGACAAAATACACATCTCTTCAAGTCTATGAAAACAAGCCATAATATCTTATCCATAAGTGGTAATGGATATTTTCTGGTTTCCCAAGAAAATATATAAACATCCTCAAATTAAGATAAATGTACTTGATAAGCAAAGTAGTGGACGATAATAAGACTTACAATTTGAAATCATTAATTTTCATTTAAAAAATTATAATAACAGGAATTAATATTGTAATCATTTCAAACTTTATTTTCTTACCATTTCTTACCGTTTTTTTCTGTGTTAAGCATAAACCTAAATGATTTTTTTCATCATTAGATTCTGTTCCCCATTATGTTTTTCATACAATTAGGTAAATGGGTACTGGTAAAGATCCATATGCAGCTACAAGCCTGAATTTCAAGGCAGTGTTCAGAATTCAAATGAAAATGTTGAGACACTAGTAATACCTTTATCTTCTGAGTGCTCACTTCAAGTGCTGTCTTTCAGAATGATTAGGACATAATAATGGAATCCACTCTATGACTTAATTTTACTTCTCACGTACATTTACCTGTTTACGGTATAATTTCAGGTATTTTGGAAAATAAGACAAAGATATACAATTATATTTGCATCTAAATAGAGTAAGAGGCAGAATACCAATTAGCCAAAATCAGAAATTCTCCTATTGCATTTCTTCACTCAAAAGCAGATTTCCATTGGTATGTCCTGGCATCAATTTTTGGAAAACTTTTAAATGTACTCCCTAGTATTTATACAAATGTCTGCATTAATCCATTACATTAGGCTTTCGCAGATTTAACCCCACAGAGGACAAAAAGTTATACTGACCACTAATATCTCGCTGAAGGGTACAATGGTCGTCGTCCTTTCTGGGGTTTGAACCTACAATCTTTTAGTAATTATCTTAGTTCTTCAGCAACGGCTTACCCTCAGCTTAAAGTCATACTCTACAGATAAACTCAAAGCGAAAGGGATAAGTATCACACCATATCTATCTACTCTATGATGTCTTTTATGCTTCCTCTTTTGTTGTGGGCCGGTTTTGTCTCTTGCATCACATCCGGCCAGACTGCAGTCAAATCCCCCATAGTCACCGACTCTCAACATCACAGGTTATCCCTGCACCGCGGACTTCTCCTTAAGCACCTCGTATCACATTACCCGTCTTTACCCAGCGTCTACTATCATAATGCAGCAATGTGCAATGAGAGAAAGCTCATTACCCTGAGCGGTACACCCATAATCCTTGTTAAGTTTTTATATTTAAAGATCTAATATGAACTGATCAGCACATTAAAGGATTATTTTGGGTTAAATACAAGTTGAGCTACTATATAGCAACACCAGCTGTAAACAATATATTGACAGTTATGCAATTATAATAACAACGGCTGTCCCATAGACTTCCACTGGAAGTGCGTTTCTGTCAATATGTTGATAAAGTTTCACCCAGAATATTGCTTTATTAAAGATCATGAATCATAATAAGTTAGTTAACCAATAGACAAATGTTTTATTTTCAAGACTATGGGGAAAATATTCTATTAATGTATCGAGGAAAACTAATCTTTTAGCAATTAGTCCTTCAGTGGGAGTATAATTAAAATATAATTAAAAATAGGTAATAAAACCGCACATGTAATAATTATATAAGAATTAAAAAAAAATAGTAGTTAAGTGTTAAGTAGTTTTAGATGAATTGCATGTCGCACTGCAGGACACTTCCAGCAATGTCAACCCAGTAACATTCATAAACCTAAAATCAAAACAAAATCTTGTAAGAAATATCCAAATAAAATCACTGCATCTGAACTTAATCATGTCACTTAAGTCGGTCATGTCAGCTAGAAAGCCTTGCACGGTACGGGCCAGCAGTCAGCGTGGTAGCCTCGATCCGAGGAAGTCTTCACGTCACTCACTGTGGCGATCACAGCCTTTAATTGGCCTTTTATTCCACAGGAGAGGAAAAACTGAAGCGACAGTAAATAATTGAAGGGGAAGAAAAGGAGACATTTGGGCAAAACAACCGTTCTCCTCTGCCGTTCACCCTATACTCGCTCTCTCACTCTCTCTCTCTCCATTGCCCCCTCTTGCGAGCCTCTCCCTAGTGTGTTCCTGATCACCAAGCCCAGCTTTTATCCCATCCCCTCTTTCAACATCACAGTCTCTCTCTGCTGTGGGGGCAGCAATGTGGGTTCCACAAAAAATACTGAATGTGTGCTCACATTAAGCTGTGTGATCTCTAAGTGAATGTGTATGAGAAAAAGTGTGTTTGAGTGATATTTTTTAGAGCTGTGCCCCAAGGCTTGAGCTGATGTCTTGCTGAGCACTCTATACAGCTGTATCGGGGCCAGATATGTCTGTATGTGTGTGTGTGTGTGTGTGTGTGTGTGTGTGTGTGTGTGTGTGTGTGTGTGTGTGTGTGTGTATGAATGTGCAGATTAGGGTGTGTTTGTAGTCTGGTACAGTTGGCAAACCACCAGACACACAAACCCTTGGGGTAAAGGAGCAGCGAGTGACAGACCACAATGTGTGTGTGTGTGTGTGTGTGTCTAAGTGTGTTTTAGAGTGCCTGCAAGCTCTTGTCATAGTGTTGGACCTACATTTAAATTTGCTATGCTCTTTGAGCACAATTTCTAACCATCCACAATCATAAGCACATTAAACTACTGAAAATACACACTTTGACATCAATCTGACAGAACAGAGGAGCGAGCCTGAGTAAAGAATGTAATGTGAGGAACAGGACGATGAGAGAGAGAAAAAAAAGAGAACCGTCTAAGACACAGTGGAGGGGGGAGGGGGTGTAGAAGATGTTAATATACATGGACAGAGTCAGAAAGAGGAAGAGAAACAAAGGCAGACTGGCAGGAGGGGTGAGGTTAAAAAGGTTGTTCCCCCCAAAATACAAATTCAGTCATTTATTCGTGTCGTGCACTATAAACACTAAGTTGGTGAAACTCAATATAAAAATATTTGAAGTAATCCGTTGCATCAATTTTAGAGAACTTTTTTTTTTGTCTATAAATTACAATATTCTTTCAGTAATATTTAAGTGAAATAAACATTTCACTTGGTTAACTTTACTGTTGAGGTTTACAGCATGGTCTACATTCACTTCTATTAAATGTAAAAAGAGCATTCTGGTAAACATATCCTTTTGTGTTCTATAGAAGAAAGTAAGTCAAAAAGATTCGAAAGGACATGAGGTTGAATACTGTAAATAAATGAACTTTTATTTTTGGGTGAAGTACCCCTAAAAATAGAAAGGAAGATCCCTCTGGGTTTGTGTCAACATCAATCTGTCGACACTCAGCAGGAAATGAGTTTGATTCCTCACCTCCATCACCTTCTTCACTCAGTGTGTGTTTGAAACCGATCTGAATGATTAATTTAGCTTTTGTGGCTCCAAACCCTGGCATTTTAAGTCTCCAGCTGCTTTCAATGGTCTTGAAGTGACTATCCTACACATACACACACACACACACACACACACACAAACTGGCATTCGTATGCCACCTCTGCTCTCACCATCCTTCATCTTGCACACACTCCCTCCAGAGTCGGTCGGTCCCTCCGACTCACACAAGACTCAATGGCCACAATAATGCTCACTTCACAACAGGGGTCTGGTCTCCAACACTTTTTGTTTGTGTGTGCGCACCATCACACTTACATTGCTTTTATCATTGATTCCATTGCCCATTCTCCAAATGGACTTGGCAAAAACAACCCAACCAGCAGGCAGTAAACACTGCACACACCATTACAGAGGAGGAAAAGGTTAAAGTCTTAGGCTCATTGTTTTTGGTACCGCTGCATAATAGAGGCACAAAATAAAGGCACAGAGTGAATGCACGTTTGCCCAAAGCTGATGTTTTTTTTTTTAAATTTTATAGTTCACCCTCATGTTTTTCCAAACATGCATGACTTTCTTTCTTTTTTCGAACACTGTTTCTGAACAAGGACGGAAGCTTTCAAGCATTAATAAGCACCAGAATAATTATAAAAATTATAATAATTCAGTTATTTAGTTTAACTCACTGAGTCAATGATCCAGTCACAGCAATTAACAGCAAACCATTGGAGAATATCATCAATGAATGACTTGAATTTCTTAAAAGGTCTTACATTAAGGCAGATCTTCTAGACCAGTGGTTAACAAACTTTTTACACCATGTACCACCTCAGAAAATATTTGGCTCTCCAAGTAGCCTAACCACAATAACCAATATTAAATTACAGTAGTGTATTAGGCCAAACTATTCAGCTACAGTTATGCACAGCTCAAAAACGAGGCAATTTTATTTCTAATAATATTATTGTCAGCCCCTTTTTATACACCAAACCCAGTTTGAACATTAACACTGCACTGTGCTTCTTACATACAGGTAAATAAAACACTTAAAAAATGATTAAATGAAAACGTATTGCACCAATGGCAATACAATACTGGCAAAAAGCCAGCTGAAAAGAAAATACGATCGCCGCTGTTCAGAGAATTGGATCTATTGGATTTATAACACATGAGTGGTCGGTGAACTGGGAGAAGTATGGAGTAAACTTTAAAGTTATACAAGGTGTATCTGATATGAATAAAACATGCCGTCTAATTATAATGGAAATGATTATTATTGCCGCTTCCATAGACATCCGTGTGTAACTCAATGTATTGATTTTTTAATTACTTCCGTGAATTGAAATTTCGCAAACCTAAAATAAACATTATGTGGTTGAAAACACTGAATATTTAATATAAATATATGATAAGCTCTGAGCATGTCCGTCTCTGGCTCAGCACCAGCCAACACACAAAACAACATTTGAATTTAGCAGTTGATCACTTGATACACTGACCATTCTCATCACACCGGTGTGATCGTACATGCGAAATTCAGTGACTCCTCTGCATACCACAAGAGGAATCCTGTGCGTACCACACTGTGAGAATCTGTCTATAGTTTAGATCAGTGTTGGGAAAGTTCACTTTCTACATGACCTAGTTCAAAGTTCAGTTCACACATTTTAAAATGAACTAGTTCAGTTCATAGTTCATATTTTTTTAAAAATGAAATAGTTAATTTATAGTTCTTTTTTCCATATGTTGCAAGGTTTTTTTCATTATTATTATTGCCACAGACCATATACAACCAGAGACAACAATTATTTTATCGACGGGCAGTTTGCACAGAAATGTACGATTTTTCCCATCCTCACCTACCTCGTCATAAAACCCGTTTAAATGATCATATGACGACTCCTCGCGCGCTGCTTTGTCGACGGCGGCTGCGGTGGACACTGGTGGCTGGTGTTGCCAGATTGGTGTTTTTTCGCTACATATTAAGTCCTGTTTACGTGTTTTAGCCGGGTTATCGCCTGGAAGACTCTATAGAAATCTGGCACCCTATTGTACGAAGTTAAACTGAGAGAGCGTGCGTTCACAGACACCAGAATGAACGCGTTCACAGTAACGTTCATCAGGCAGTAATACAGAGCTTTGCTTTGGCATTGTTTTTGGCAAGATTTTCTCCTTTTGAATTTCACAAAAGAAAGTCACCCAGATTTGGAACAACATGAGGGTTAATGACGACACCATTTCAATTTGAGTGAACCGTACCTTTAAGGACATACAAGATAGTATTATACAGTAGCGCCTTACCAGAATCCGATCTTCTGATTTGCCACTCTTGTTCTCTACTTTGATAGCCCTCACCAACTTGATTGATGTCTTGTCGATAACTCGTCTGATGCTCTCTGCAAAATAGACATGGGATGCATTAACAGCCAGAGAAGCACTCTATCTATATCTCAGATGTATCTTCACTGCACGCAGGGTTAGAAAATGACTGCATTACACCCATATGCTTCATTTACACACGGTCCACTTGTGTAGGTGGTTTTTCTACATGCATGAAGTACATATCCAAAGAAATACACAATTAAGAAGCACCTCAAGATGACCTTCAAAGCAAAAGCAGAAAATAAAATAGAAAAGTCACAAAGTTTATCTAGCCTCACACAAATTAGACCTGTGATCTAATTAATGGAATATGCCTTTTACACTAAAGGAAATACTCAGAGAAGGAAGAAAAAGGGAGAATGGATAACAGAGAAATGAGAGAGAGAGAGAGAGAGAGAGAGAGAGAGAGAGAGAGAGAGAGAGAGAGAGATCAGAGTGAGAGAAACAGTTAATGCAGTCACAATCAACTTTAATCTGTGTAAGACCCAATCACAGAATCCTGGGCTTTCTGACTGACGCTAAGAACAGCAAAGGGCCAAACTAGAGCACATGTTTCCATTACAGTGAGGACAGTCACTCACAGGGGGATAAATAAATGGGTAAATGTGGAATGGATATGCAAATGTGGGTGAAGAAAGAGAGAAGCAGGAGATAAAAAGGGGGGAAATGGAGTAAGAGAGAGACAGAGAGAGAGAAAGACTGCTGTGTTCAAGCAGAACAGTACATCTTCAATCACTGTCCTTCATATTGTATAGGTCATCTATCTTGCCCACTATTCTCCTATTTCAAAACTATGGCTAACAATTCTTGTAACATCTAATCTCATTTTTTATGTTTAATTAATGTTACTATTTAGATTTTTAATTTTTTAATTCAATGTGCTCTTATTTTACTCTGCATTGTTTACTTTAGCTTTATTACATGCCATTCAAAAAGGCTAGTTTCTGATTGGTCAGAGTCACATAATTTTGCAGTCAAATATTTATTATACATTTATTTAACTGTATTTGCCCTATGCCAGTTTCATGTCTCTTCTCACATAATCCAATCATTTCAGCTCAAATCAATAATCTACATCCATTTACGTATATTAGCAGGAAGCCACGAAAGCTTTACGTTGGGGTCTGGATCACTTTCCTGGAGGGTTCTTTTGTGTTGTATTATGGGGCTGCTGAATGCTTGAATCTGATTGGTTTGCGAACGTTCTAAGGGGTGTGCAATGGTTTTCAGGGAAACACACGGCTACAATATTTCCAGGTACCGGCTGACTATACATTATCCCATACATTTCTTTTTTGTTCTATCGCTTTATTTTATTTGTTAATATTTACTATATTTTCTCTAATTGTAATTTAACTTTTTAACACATTAAGACTTTAGGTTAAAATTCAAATAGCATGGTCACTTATTCACATTAACATGATTGTTGTCTACAAGTGGCCCAGTTTACCTGAATTTACCCTACAGCATTCATATAAAGTGTATATTTTAGGTGCTGTGACTACTCAGCATTTTTAACGACATTTTAGCTTTTCTCAAAGGAAAAATAATATTATAATCTAGCTATTAGAATCTGTGATTATTGCAAAAAGTAGTGATAAAAATACAGGTGGTACAATGGAAGGATATGATGACTCACAATTCACAAAATTTGCCTCTCAAGTGGTCAGTACTGAACAGTGTCACCCACACAAACACAACAAAATAATGCAATAAACGAAGTAAATAATTTCAAATTCAACCTAAACAGTCCAATGTACACAATTGAGAACAAAATAATAATAATAATAATTTTAAAATAAATTAATTAAGAAAGAATTCTGGGAATGCCCAATTCCCCATAATTTAGGTTGTTACCTTTCACCAATAAAAATTATAAACTTTACAATATAATGTCCCTTGTAATGGTATAATACATGTTTAATATATAGCAATGCATACATAAAAGGCAATTCATACTCTTTATTTTTTTAAATGCATTTAAAAAAAATAATAATTTACAGTAAAAGTATGTCTTGTCTCATACCATACAATAAAATGAATCTTGAATTTCTTTATATATATATATATATTATTATAATTATTTAAGTTAGCCTAACATTTCTAAAAAAAAAAAAAAAAAAAAATTAAAAATCAAGTGCACTAAATGGAAATTGAAGAGCATGGCTGGAAGCAGGACAGTAAACACTGGGTTAGTAATAGGGATTAATTACCAAAGGAAGATAATAATGTGTGAAGGTAATTAACAGTGAAAGCGCTCCAAATGTCAAACTGCTAGTGTGTGCTATGTGTGTGTCAGTGTGTGAGGAGGACGCATCACCGTGCGCAAAGATGACGGCCTCTATGATTGTGTTCAATCAGCCCTAAAGACACACATCATGAATGTGACTAAAGAGTATCAGCCTCACTGCGAACTTGAGTCAGCAGCGAAACGTAAAGGTGTAAAGGACTGAAAGTAGACTAACTCATATCAGACACATCAAAGGGAGAACAGCGCGCGCGCGCGTACACACACACAACTACAGTACCTACACGCGCGCAAACACTGCAGGCAAGCGCAACAAACATACACAAAAAAACAACAGATCGATTTGCACAAATTTAGCCTTTTGAAGATGGAGACGAAGTGACCGTTATTACAGCGACAAGCACACATGCTCGCACGCGCAAATAATTCTACCGTCAATCACATTCAATCTGTAGCCTATAGGCTATTACAAATCATTACATCTCCAAAAATGCACCACCTTATAAAACATTCCCCGCTCTGAGGTTTTCAGACCACAAAAAAAAACAAAGCACTGGTAGCGAGCGGGGACGCGCTTAACAAATCCCATGGTGCGCGTGTCGAATGTCGGAATCGGATAGGAAGAGGAAAAAATAGCAATTGGGTTTAATCACCTGTCATTTCCCGACCCACGGTGAGAAAAGCAGTCGCGACGGTGTCTTTTGATGCCATGACGTCCAGCGCCCCTTTCCTCTCTCCTTTTCCTTATCAAGTAGGAGCAGCTATAATGCTCTCTCTCCCTCAGCCAATGCCTATAAACATATCATACTGAAGAGAGCCAGCGAGGGGAGGAGGAGGGGGGCATGAGAGAGGAGTTATCTAGCTAGCCTATGTAAATCAATGAATTAATAATCCAAACGCAAGGTTGTGTGCCTAAATGAATGAGAACATGACTTATGTCCTTTAATTTGTTACTCATTCACGGATTAGATTTATTTTTTTTTTTATCATTTTTTTGTACTTTATTATTATTATTTTATATTTACATTTCCAGTAGATTATATAGAATAGTAGAATAGTTTATTTAATAGATTAAATAAAACGTCACTTAAGTGTAGGCTACTTAAAGAGAGTACCATGACTTAAAGAGAGTACCATGTTTGAACCATAGGTTTGAACACACTTGCATACTTTTTTAAGTGCCCTTGTAATAATGTCAAAATAAAAGTTTTACTTTAAAGTACACTTTAAATCACTGTATTCTTAATCTAGCTTATGCTTTAAAGTACTCTTATTCTGAAGGGTTGGCCAACACACTAAAATGTGTACTTGATTATAATTTTATCTGTAGTTTGTTATTACATTTAAAGTTAGGCTAATTAAATACACTAAACAGCAACTTCATCGTTACAATGAACTTCCTCATACACATCAATTTGTGATGAAATTAAAAAAAAAACATTTCTTCAAATCATTACTTGAGTTTTCGCATTCACACTTAGGCATACATTGATATGCTTTAAATCTTTTAAAGTGTATATTTCCGTAAGAAGTACTCTTTTTAAAAGTATGCTAAAGTGTACTTTTTCTCATGGTGATAGTGTGTTTTTAAATGTTAAAACAAACAGAGTTCGTGTTAAAATAAACAGAGAAACAAAGTTCACTTGTAGCAGATATACTGAACGCATTTAAAAATTTAGTCTTTCTCTGTCCAAAAATATTGATGACTCATCCTGCACTATACAAATTTTTGTAAGTTCCTCCCCTAAGGCCACCTGTACCTAGGCTAATTAAAATATATCCCGCACAAACCTCCCAAAAATGCATAAACGCGAGAAAGAAAACTGTGTATTACACAATAACAACTTACTCTAACAGATTCAAGAGAGTCATTCACCTTGTTAGCTGTAAGAGTTACAGACCGAAGCATCAGCTTGCTGGGTAATAACTGGGCAAAGTTTGTGACGTGTTTTTAGTCTATATTGTGACAAAATTGTGTCTCTGTGTTTAAAAACGGCCATTCAAAGAGAATAGTGGCGTGTCAGTGTCCTTGGCAGGGCGAGAAATGGTTTCTTTCCAAAATAGAGTATTTTAAAATCCCCGTCACTCATAAAAGGATAATTGGCAGCAAATAATGTCTGTGATTGGACAGAACTATAAGCGGGCTCCCTAAGGACCATGGCACACTCTCTCTCTCTATGAGGTTCTCTATTAGTGCCTATCCTTCCCTCTACACTATTTATTTGCTTCTCTGTTGCTCTGGCATTGCTTGCTCTGTTGAAACCACGTATGCCCACTTACCCCTAGGCTGATTCTGAGTTTGCAAGGCTGTGTAGCAGGGGGAAGGGCAGGAGGCAACTAGGTTTAATGTTGTCCCTGGCACCAACCCTCCAGGCCTCATATCTACTCAATGAGATGATGCAAGTGTGTCTATTTGCATTTGCTTGGTTTAAGGGAGAACAAGAGACCATGTACATCTATTTGTTGGGACAGTGGAAGAGTGCACCCTGAAGGGAACATGACAGGAAGGATGGACTAATGCTTAAAGAAGGAAAGCAATGTAACGACGAATGCAGAAGCTCAGAGGAGAGCAAAACAAAACACGGGGCGCATATTAAAAGTTTTGAAGAGAAATGTCAGAGGGTTTCTATATAATAGAAGAATATAGCCTCAATTTGTTGCACAGCCCTATTTGTTTAAACCGCGAGAGGCATTTAAGCATACAATACTACATCGTAAGTCATAAGATGTTACTCTTGTGGCACAAGTCTTTTTTGGGCTTCAAATTTTCACCAGCCATTCGCTCCTATTATAAAACTTGGATTAGCCAGGACATATTTTTTGCACATCTAGGGTGGTTTGAGGGTTAGTAAATAATAATAATATTAATAATAATAATTCATTACATTTATATAGTGCTTTTCTCGGCACTCAAAGCGCTTTACATAGAGAGGGGAATCTCAACCACCACCAGTGTGCAGCATCCACCTGGATGATGCGACGGCTGCCATAGTGCACCAGAACGCTCACCACACACACACCAGCTTACTGGTGGAGAGGAGACAGTGATGAAGCCAATTGGTATATATGTGGATGATTAGGAGGCCATGATGGATAGAGGCCACTGGGCAAATTTGGCCAGGATGCCGGGGTTACACCCCTACTCTTTCGAAAGACATCCTGGGATTTTTAATGACCACAGAAAGTCAGGACCTCGGTTTAACGTCTCATCCGAAGGACGGTGCTCTTTGACAGTATAGTATCCCCATTACTATACTGGGGCATTAGGACCCACACAGACCACAGGGTGAGCACCCCCTGCTGGCCTCACTAACACCTCTTCCAGCAGCAACCTGGCTTTCTCAGAAGGTTTCCCATCCAGGTACTAACCAGGCTCAGCCCTGCTTAGCTTCAGTGGGCAACCAGTCTTGGGCTACAGGGTGATATGGCTGCTGGCTGCTAAATCATGGGGTAATTTTAATTTTGGGGTGAACGATCCCTTTAAGTGTTAGGCGTATAGTTTTTCTTTACGAAGTGACCTCACCAAATGTTCTGGCATGCGTAATGCAACATTTTAAATGGGTCCTATTATGCTTTTTCACTTTTTCAACTTTAGATAGTGTGTTTGTTTAATTAAATTTGTGCTTGCATTTGGATCCTGCTTCTTCCTTCTCTGCTGCTTCATAAAAGAAGAACTCACCAGTTAATGAATCCTGCAGTACGGATCTCGCCTGATCCACACAGCCTAAACTGGGAGTTCGCTGGACAGATCGCAGCCTTGGCCCAGATGTCTGAAGAGCTTCCTCCTGTGGCACGCCAGGTCATCATCTGATCGTCACGTCTCGTCCAGCCCAGAGCCTTCTCCCCTGGTCACATCCAGCACTGACCCTTCGCTGCTGGTCCTGTCCAGTTCAGAGCTGTCAGCCCTGCCGAGCCTGAGCTCCACATCAACCCTGCCGATCCAGAGACTGTTTACGTCACTTCTGCTGATCCAGGGACTGTTCACATCACGTCACTTCTGGCGATCCAGAGACTGTTCACGTCACTTCTGCCGATTCAGAGACTGTTCACGTCACTTCTGCCGATTCAGAGACTGTTCACTTCACTTCTGCCGATTCAGAGACTGTTCACGTCTGCAGATCCAGAGACTGTTAACGTCACTTCTGCCGATCCAGAGACTGTTCATGTCTGCAGATCCAGAGACTGTTCACGTCACTTCTGCTGATCCAGAGACTGTTCACGTCACTTCTGCCGATCCAAAGACTGTTCACGTCACTTCTGCCGATTCAGAGACTGTTCACGTCACTTCTGCCGATCCAGAGACTGTTCGCGTCTGCAGATCCAGAGACTGTTAACGTCACTTCTGTCGATCCAGAGACTGTTCATGTCTGCAGATCCAGAGACTGTTCACGTCACTTCTGCTGATCCAGAGACTGTTCACGTCACTTCTGCCGATCCAAAGACTGTTCACGTCACTTCTGCCGATTCAGAGACTGTTCACGTCACTTCTGCCGATCCAGAGACTGTTCGCGTCTGCAGATCCAGAGACTGTTAACGTCACTTCTGTCGATCCAGAGACTGTTAACGTCATTTCTGCCGATCCAGAGACTGTTCACGTCACTTCTGCCGATCCAGAGACTGTTCACGTCACTTCTGCCGATTCAGAGACTGTTCACGTCACTTCTGGCGATCCAGAGACTGTTCACGTCACTTCTGCCGATTCAGAGACTGTTCACGTCACTTCTGCCGATCCAGAGACTGTTCGCGTCTGCAGATCCAGAGACTGTTAACGTCACTTCTGCCGATCCAGAGACTGTTGACGTCTGCAGATCCAGAGACTGTTCACGTCACTTCTGCCGATCCAGAGACTGTTCACGTCTGCCGATCCAGAGACTGTTGACGTCACTTCTGCCGATTCAGAGACTGTTCACGTCACTTCTGCCGATCCAGAAACTGTTCACGTCTGCCGATCCAGAGACTGTTGACGTCTGCCGATCCAGAGACTGTTCACGTCACTTCTGCCGATCCAGAGACTGTTCACGTCTGCCGATCCAGAGACTGTTAACGTCACTTCTGCCGATTCAGAGACTGTTCACGTCACTTCTGCCGATCCAGAAACTGTTGACGTCTGCAGATCCAGAGACTGTTCACGTCACTTCTGCCGATCCAGAGACTGTTCACATCACTTCTGCCGATTTAGAGACTGTTCATGTCACTTCTGCCGATCCAGAGACTGTTCACGTCTGCAGATCCAGAGACTGTTAACGTCACTTCTGCCGATCCAGAGACTGTTGACGTCTGCAGATCCAGAGACTGTTAACGTCATTTCTGCCGATCCAGAGACTGTTCACGTCACTTCTGCCGATCCAGAGACTGTTCACGTCACTTCTGCCGATTCAGAGACTGTTCACGTCACTTCTGCCGATCCAGAGACTGTTCACGTCACTTCTGCCGATCCAGAGACTGTTGACGTCTGCAGATCCACAGACTGTTCACGTCACTTCTGCCGATCCAGAGACTGTTCACATCCGGTCTGCCAAACCAGCGTCAGTTCCTGAGCCTGAGCCAGCTTTTGTTCCTGGGAGTCACGGAGTGGTTTCGTGTCTTGTTCCTTGTGTGTTCTTGATGTTGTTATGTTGCCTGTAGCTGTCTCTGTGTACCTGTCCTGAGTTTCTGTGGATTACCTGTTTGTTTAATTAATTTGTGCTTGCATTTGGATCCTGCTTCCTCCTTCTCTGCTGCTTCATAACACATGGCGACATGAGGGCGAGTCATTGATGACATAATTTTACTAAGCCTTTGAAGAACTTTGAAGTTTTAAAATGGTTAAAACGTATTTATTTATCTGTTGCAAATTTTTGGAGAACAGCTTGTTTTCTGTAGCTTTTGTAAGGCTGCTCACTGCCCTTTAGGAAATTAGCCATGTTTTTTGGGTTTGATTATTGTTTGTATTACCATAGTTTTCCAACAAATATCACAATTAAATGGTGGATAACATTGTACGTATAATAAAATGACAAAGTATACCACTGAAACGTCCTATGAAATCTGTGCCTGCATAGTCTGTGCATGAAATCCGTTCTGCGTGATCTTCTTTTTCGTTAACACTGTCAGGGTCTGAATCATGCTCGAATTGGTTTGAAATTGAGGTCATCCTCAATATTTATACAGAGAAGAACTCTATGGAGGAACTTGACATTTCCCGAACACATGCCAAGCGCTGCCAAACACAAGCACATTTTGTATTTCGGAAGGAGGGGTTTCACTGAAATTGGCGTGTGTGAGCCAGACTGTGGAGAGAGCTGCTTTGATATTGTACATTTGCAAATAATAATAATAATAATAATACATTATCAAAACATATTCTAGAACATGTACACCCCAAAAACAAAATCGAGACAGTAAAAGAATGCAAAATGGAAAAACAGTTTGGAGTCGCCTTAAAATTAGCCCAGTTACACAGGAAAACCGCAGACCTGGCAACATTGTTTAGATACAGCCCTAAACAGACACACCTGAACAAGCTGAGCAAGGTCTTCAGGATTACTAGAAAGCTACAGGCAGGATTGGCGCTAAACTCTGCAGGACAGTGGATATCGAACCAGTTTTGCCCTGTTTTTAAAAAAGTAGAGATTGATCATGTTGCAATAGTTTATAAAACAATAGCTATATAAACTCAAATATATTTTCATTCAATAATCATAATTCATACAAAACCCTTTTCACTCAAAACACACTGCTTTGATATCCTCAGTCATTCTTGACTAAACTTGTGTTGTCCCTATTACAGATGCTGAAATTATAGAATTTAAAATTTATCTAGTGCTGCCACCAAGTGTCTACATGCCAAAAAGGCATTCTTCCTCTGAATCCTGACTAATTAGGCTATTACAAATCATTTGCTCATCAGTGTTTGAGTATAATATACATTTCATGAGAGATGCATGTATAAACACTACAAACTTACAAACTGCCAAACTTAAATGGAGAAGAAAGGGGCATTTTAGTGGGCATTTTTGTCTCATTTTTCACTGGATCACAAAGTCTCACATAGGACCCTTTCCCTGCCAGTCCAAACCCAGGAAAAACAGGCTCTCTGAAAACAGTTTTGTGCTGATAAATGAGACTCATGTTGTCGGAGACATCGTAAAATGCCAAGATTCCAGCCCTGTAGTCCAAATACACTCCTATTTTGGAGCCACAAGATTTAATCTTCGAAAAAATTTTCTTATTGTCCTGCCAAAATTCAATCCAGGACCAGTTACAACGTATTCCCCATGAGTGCGAGTTTCTCCCAAACAGAGTACGCTGCTTGCCTTTCCTACGGATACCTTGGTAGGACACAGCAATGCAGACCCAAGTGCCCCCACCAAACTCCACCTCCCAATATTTAGGCGACCCTCTGAGACGTTCATTGCACAGGATCTGTGCCCTGGAGTCAAACCTCTGAGTCTGTTCAGGATAGTCCTGGATCAGGTGTGAGGCCAACACCTCTCTGTCATCTTTTTTTAAGATGAGACTTTCATGGGCTGTGTTGGTATTAAAAGTAAGCTTTGATGCATCTGAGGTGAACAGATGGACAGATGAAAAGATGCGATATTAGTAAAACAACCATACAGTAAGCATAACTTTTGCAATTGCCAAATTAACAAAAGATTTTCTGTGCATTCAGTTCTATACTGGAAACTTACACTGTAGAAACTCCTCTCGAGTCTTTGGCGGTGGGGATGTTACGATTCTAGTATTTTTCACTGCAAAGAAAAATAGTTAAGATGAATTAAAGTCATTTTCAACTATAAAATATATATTTAAATAAATCTTCTGCCAACCTTTTCTGGAAATTGTCAGTAAACTCAACTTGGAGGTCATGTTTAGCTTTTTTGTCAGTTCATTAACTGCCATGGAGTCACGCTCAAAAGAGTTGTATGGATGCACATGGAAGACAAATGGTTTTTTATACTCGGTCAGTGTGGGCAGAGACACAGCGCTCTGTAGAGAGTACACAATACTTTAATTGCACTTGAAAAGTGACTGTACCTTCAACTGACACTTTTGACCATACGTCAACATCCGCCGTTTTAGGGTATCCTTTAACGTCGTTAGATGACTCTATGTAATCCTAACCCTACCCCAGACCTAAACCTACCCGCGTCATCTAACTGAAGTTAAAGGTAAAGCGTCAGTTGGATGACGCCCCAGGATCGTCATCTAACTGACGTTACAGGGTACCCTAAAACGGCGGATGTTGACGTATGGTCAAATGCATCAGTTAGTTGACGTCTTGGGATGAGACTGTGTTAGATCAAGGCAATCCGACAAGAATCCATTTCTACATTTGTTTCACAGCCATCTCGAATGTACCTCAAGAAATCGAACATTATTTCCTGTATGAGAGAGCAGCTGCAGGTGTTGTAGATCAGCATCTGAGGTCTTCATATGACTAATCTCCTGGAGTAGAGTCTTTATGAATCCCTCAGCTTGCTTCACTGCAGTCTGTGTCTGACCTTGGATCAGCTCTGTCACTTTGGTTTGATTGTCCTTCAAAGACTGGATCAGCTCAGTAAACTCTCTCTCATTCTTCTCCAGTGCCCTATTTGCTGAGGCCTAATAGTGAACAGGGATGAGTGGGTGTCTTAAAATTAGCTACACAAGCAATACTATACCATAAAAATGATGTTTACAGGTTTAACGCAAAGTTAAAGGCCCTCTAACCTTGAAAATTTCAACAGCTTGTCTCAGCTCTTGCACATCTTTCTCCTTTGCTTCAATTATGTCATGGTTTTGCTTCTGCAACTCCTCCAACTTAACCTTTAAAAGAAACATAATTGCAATTAAAATTCAGTAGAACAAATTCTAGTGTTTTAAGCCTTTTTATCTCTTTTATTGGCACTGATATAGTACAGAAAAAGAACATGCACTCAAATTCATTCCACCCACATAAGCAACGTGTTGAGTATGTGTGTTAACCACTGGTAATAGGCTGGTATTTGGCCAGTTTGGCATTATCAGTCAAGCGCTTAAAATATTATGTGTATTTTCAGTCATCTTTAGTCAGATTAATTTACATTGTGACTGTGCTAAGATGCAATCAACTGTCTTATACAAATGACAAAGAAACATCACTGTAAAAAAATAATCGTGATTTTAATGGTAAAAACTACAGTGCAAAACTGTTAATTGGTTAACAGAAAGTTCCCGTACTATATACGGTAAATAACTGTGATAAAATTTTACTGTAAAATACCGTTAAATTTACAGTTTTTGAAAGTTTAAAAGAACAACTCATTGTATAATTTACAGTGAAAAATGTGTCATTCCCACAGTTCCCTGTGTGACACTTCACATTGTATGTATTTTTTGTTGAAATAACTATGGTTCCTGATAGTTTTCTTGTTTTTTTTTTTTTTTTGTTTTTTTTTTTTGTTTTTTTTCTAATCAGTTATGGACATTAGGGTTGTCAGTGTATTACAATGGTACAAAACAGATATCAATTTTTCAAAAGGTTGGTAAATCAACGTTTTATCAGAAAATGAAATACACTTTATTACTGTAACCATTAACGTTCCTGTATTTTAATGGTAAAGTTCTGGCAACCACAGCTGCCGTTTTTTTACCGTAAAAAAATTACGTTTTTATTTTTTTACAGTGCAGCATTTCTCCGCGAAAATTGCAGAGTAGATCAATCTCCTGTGGGAGGTCCCCTAACAGTTTAATATTGTTTGTAGCCCATTTGTCTTCATGTATAAAGTTAAGTCTTTGGGTTAAGATTCATTGAAGGCCGACAAGATCACATCGCTGCTGAAGAACTGGGCTACACAGTAACAACTCTTCTCCCCACAAGAACTCTGGTCAAGCTTGCTTTTTTATGTATTAGAGTCTGAGACATCAACATGTCTCTCAGTTTTCCTCCGGTCTGAAAAAAGCTGGCCAATCAACGAACATAGACACTAAGCACCGAGTTTGATTGGGGAAATCGAAAATGACCGCTGGAATGGAGACACGGGATGCAATTCGCTCTGTTGTGGAGAATATTCCTGCCATTTCCAAACTGAAGGCCGAACAACTGCCGGCACTGACTATGAAAGTTACAAAAGCAACTAGTAACTCTCTAGTTACAAAACCAACACCAGCCCACCAATACTAAACACCAAGTCCTGGCTTGAAAGAAAGAGATTCTGCATTTTTAAATCGCACTTCTGACCTGTTTATTGGCCACCTCCACTTCCATTGCGATGACATTATGGCCCCTGTGTTTCTCAGTAATGCACAGGTGACAGATGCAGCGTTGGTCTGTTTGGCAGTACAACTCCAGCATCCTGCCATGGTCAGGGCAGATGTTCTCCTGCAAGGTTGCTTTCGGCTCCACCAGTCTGTGCCTCTTTCCGTGCAAAGTGTTATGCAAATCAAGATGAATTTCACAGTATGATTCCACACACTCCAGACAGGTCTGATCAGCTTTGCGTTTCCTTCCGACGCACGCATTACACTCCACATCTGTGGATCCACTTGAATGAAGAGCTGGAGCTGTTTCCTCCATGATTGTGGAATGGATGTGCTGGCACTGGCAGTATTTGACTGAGTTTCGTTTATGTGGAAGTATGATTAAAGCACTGGCAATGCAGGATTCAAATACTGAGGATAAGGGTGTGGTTTCAGTGACTCAGAGGACTCCTGATGACAAAACCACTGAAAGAAGCCACGCTATGTTCTTTCACAATAAATAAATCTAATCAAACAGAGAAAGCAACTACTCTGTTGTATTTATGTATTCAGTGTCACATAATCCATTCCTTCAGAAGTCAATCTAATGCCAATATGGTACTCAAGAATAATTTCTTAACATTATTATAAATATTAAGTTCAAAAGAACAACATTTTTGTTGTTTTCACAGGGCATGAAAGCAACAAGACGATATTAATATGAGCTTCATTTTTATAATCAGTACTGTTTTAGGAATTTGTAAATGTATTTGTATACAGTGAGTTTGCTTTGGCAGAACCCTTAGGGCAAACAATATTTGATTACTTCAAACAACAATCCTGGGTTGCAAACAGGCAGATATATTAATGCCAGTATGGCAACTACCACTAACAAAAACAAATACTAACATAGATGAATACTGCAGTAAACTATATAATTCACACTGCATTTTTCAAACAATATTAAACGCAACTATTTATTTATTTGAGCTATTCACAATCATGTTTGTTACAGAAGTCTTAAGATTACACAATAATGGAAGCTCAAAAGGAGTAGGCTAAAGCAAGGATGCTTTCAAGGATGCAAGGATAATTGGTGGGAAGCAACGGAAGGCATAAAGTTCTTGCGCACAGACGCATGCTTGTGAAATGACAAAATGCTATTAAATTGGTGCTTCTCAAATGGAAGGTTGCCAAGTGAACAAGTGTTGTCAAAGGCCATCTCAATTTGAAGGATCCTTGGAAGGCAGCCTTATTTTTGTGCTCTTCATTCAGCTAATTTTGAGGGATGCATCAAGTGTATCCCTCATGTCCTTCAATCCTTTTAGACCCACAATTCTTTCCACACAATTCACACACAAAAAAAGAACTGATGAAAACGAGTTGACACTGAGCTTGTCTGAGTTCATTATGAAATGTAAGACAAAAATAATATTTTTGGAGAAGAAGTGTTAAAGTGTTAAAAAATTTTATCTTTTGTTTTGGTGTGAATGGGCTTCATGCACAGCTGCACTACTTTCTGAACTTCAGCCAGCTCCTTGTTTCCTGTATGCCATTATTGGGCAAAATTGATTAATTCAGGTGTGTCTGATTATTGTTGCCGTGACTACTGAGGTCAAGCACACCTTAATTAATCAATGTGTCCAATAATGGCAGACAGGAAACAAGGAGCTGGCTGAAATTCAGGAAGTACTGTAGTAAAGCTGTGCATAAAGCCAATTAATCACTTAACACTAAACTGCCACTGGGAGACCACAGACGGTTGTCAATCATTGCATTGCATTAGTAGAAACCAGTTAATATAAAGATTTTTAATACAATAAATTTTTCCAAAATTAAGTTTTAATGGTTTATTCATGTTGTGATTGAGGGGACGGGAACATATGTGACATAGCCATGCGCACTTATTAGACCGTCTCATTCTAGCATTTGAGCAGAGAATTTATGGCCAGCAGGGGGACGGCGGGGCCTCACGCATTTGCATGATTTGTATGGTGGTTAACAAAACTGTTATGTCTGAGTATGTCTATTCTTCACTATCTATGCAAAGCCACTGTCTTTGTCTGTGTCACTGCAATCCTAAGCAGCCTTCGTAGTCATTGTTTGTCCTGGTTTTGAACTGTCAGCGTTTTTTCTTGGATCATGGAATTGGATTTTTTTTTTTGCTGGATCTTATATACTCTGACTTTGACTCCAGGCACATGTCTCTCTGAATTGCAACAAATTTCTTCTTCATAGCCTATACTGGTTTTACCACTGTACCAGAGGCTTTACAACAAGATTTTGCTGTGTGACTAAATGTCACAAATGTTGTTGTTTTTTTAAAAAAAATAACTGAGATTATAAGAGCTAACTTCAAATGAACAGACACAAATTAAACAATAATTGCGTTTTTTCAATAATTCAATAATTAGTATTCGAGTAAAAACTTAAAACGGTAAATTAGAGTTAGTAATTCCTAGTCAAATCATTTCTCTTGTGTCTATTTATTATGCACTGTACTTCTGTCACATGTCTGCTGTCTTTATTTCCATCCTTTATCTTTTATCACTGTTCTTTTATCTTTAGTTTCATTTATGGCGTATCATTTCTCAAATCTCTGTTTCTGCTCAGTTACATAAATGGATTTGCTCGTCTGTTTTAAGTCTTTTGACTTAAACTGATGATCTTTGACTTTTGTTGATGATCTGCTGAAGCAGTGTTGATAGTCAGAGGTTATTGGATTTATTAATCCAAATCATTCATCACAGCAAAAGCTAGTCTTTCAGTTTTGTATCCTACATCAATCCTACTGGGAATGAGAAACCCCTGTAAAACCCTAGAACAAAAATCAGGTTCACACCTGGTTAAAAATCTTTGTAAAAATGTTTTATAACAGTAAAGCATAATTTATTTGGACGACACTTGCGTTTTGATTTTGTTATCTAACATTCATGCATTTTAAGTATATGTTTTTTCTAAATACTTTCCGGGCCACTCTACTATATCATCGTCCATAAAGAATAATTAAGTTAGAAAAGTTCAAGTTATTTATCAACATATCATATGGTGGCTCAGAGCAAATAATGGATTACGTAATGACTGACATCTACTGTGTTATTTGAAGAATCACTTCCTTATGTTAAAAATAGCCAGCTGAGATGAACTGATAAGATAGGCCTATAAGGAAAGTCTTAGTTTCTCACCACACACATAGGTCTAGAGTAAAATAAATCAAATAAAAAAACAAGTCGGCTAAATAGAATTTGATTCAGCCTATAATATATTATTAATATTATTCGACTTTTTATTTCTGTTGTATTTAAGAACTTCTCAGATCATAGTTCTGGTCATACCCTCTGTGACGTTGTTAAATAAAAGTGAAACTATCTGTAAAACTGTTCAACTTCTGCTGCACTGCCGTGGAGGTAGGTTGGTGTTTTTGTTATGTTTAAATCTGCATTATTATTGTAACTGTAATTAAATTTGCATTTTCAAATTGTGTTCTTGTAAATTATTAAAGAGAATTGGTTCACTATCTTATAAGCAAAATAACTGAAAATAAGAAATATAGAGTATATAATAGTATGTATAATACCAACAGCATTTTAAGAGCACATACTGCGAGATTATATACAGTATATTATTGATGTCCCGACCAAGTTTTTTGTGCCCCCGGTCCTATTTGTGTCATTGAATATTGAGTATCTGCCAAATCCCAATCTGATACTTGTATTGGTGCACGCTTCAAATACAAGTTAGTACAATCAGTGCAATATACAGGGATGTGCTAAAGAGTTTCTCAGGGATGGCAGGGGCTAAATGTGAAAAAGAGGTATCATATCTCTCTCTCTCTCTCTCTCTCTCTCTCTCTCTCTCTCTAAGCTTCTTCTTTAAACTACTATTCTATGGTTTTCGATATAAACTTATTCTATTTTATATGTACACAAAGCAGAATAATTGCTTATGATAATTGGAGATAAGGTTAGAGCATTACTGTATATTCCAAATAAAAAATAGTTTTATCTTTAGTTTCACTTCAGTAATGCTCTGAAGTTTTTACGTCTTTATTAAATTGTTCTTTAAAATACAGATTTTACTAAATGCAAATGGCTAATTATGGGGGAGAAAATAGACCAAAATGTTAAAAGGAGGGCTGTGCTGTGTTTAAATGGATAGTTGATGAAAAATTCTGTCATCATTTACTTTTCCTCTGCCACTTAAAATAAAAACAAGACTTCCAGTCTTATTCTGTGAAACAATACTTTGGAAATGTATTTGCAAAAATGTCTCCAGTTTTTTGTTCATGTAATAGCATGTTTTAGATGCCACTGACTTTCATTGCATGCACAAAAACAGTACATAGATTCTACAAATATATGAAGAGTTCAGATGCAAAAGCCTCTAAGTGCCATTTGAAATTTTCTTCTAAAATGATCATTTTTATTAAGCTTGTATATTTAAGTTCAGTAATTTCACTTAAATGGCAATGGAGATTACCTATTAATTGTCATTTAAGTGCAATTACTGAACTTAAATATACAAGCTTCATAAAAATTGTCATTTTAGAAGAAAATTTCAAATGGCATTTAGAGGCTTTTGCATCTGAACTCTTCATATTCAGTTGTGTTCCACTGTAAAAAGAAAAAAGAAAAGCAAATACAGGTTTGAAATGACATGGATGTCTAACTGAATGATGACAGAATTTTTATTTTGAGAGTTTTTAAGATTTTGGACAACACTGCTTTAAGCAAACCACAAAAATAACTAATGTGTTGCAACATTTATCTGAAGGTTTGTTTACCTGTACTGTCGTCGGAATACAGCAACAAGATGTTTCGGACATTCGTGTTTGGGAGCTCTTCTTGTTCTTGTTGTGTGTGCCCTGGGTGTTTCTTTGCAGACCTTCAACCAAATTGGCATAGTGACAAACGATCCTACATAATGTATCATGGCACTACAATGTGTAATGCGATGAGGATCATGAGCGAGGGCTTCTTTCCTTCCACTGATGGCATGCTGGGTCCTGGAGTCTATGTCTCTAGAAGCTTTGAAAAAGCCTCCCGTTACCCTCTGCATTCACATGGGGAGGTGCTTGCTGTTCTCAGACTCAGCGTGAGAGTGGGCACGGTGAAGAAGATCGACTACCAGGGTCACCCTTTACAGAAGACCTGGTATGAGCATGGATATGACACAGCGTGGGTTCCTCCGAACTGTGGCATGGTGAACAGTGGGCTAGAGGAGAACTGTGTGCATGATCCAACCCGAATCACAGTGCTGGACGTCATTCCAAACCCCAGATCCTGCTAGATTCTGTAAAAGAATAATGAACATTTCAAATTTACTCAAAAACACACACACTTCTGATTTATTTGTTTCTTTGGTTTTATATCAAACAGAACATTTTTACTAACATCTTTTTTTTTTTTTTAATTTGTAGATGTACACCTGCATTGTTTTACTAAAATATGTTTTTCCTTAAAAACCTTGTTTGAATGAACGAACCAATCAATCAATCATTCCATCATTAAATATAAAAATATAAATAGGCCAAGCTGTTTACTTGTATGTACAGTATGTCATCATATGCTTTAAGTCTATTTTAAGAACTTTTTTAAGCAGAAGTGAAATAATCAGACTTTTAGACTCAATAAAAACTTATTTGCACGTCTCTGTTGTCAGTTCTTCAATAACACACTGTAAACGATTTCTGTTGTTTTCACAGGATTATACTGTTTTTCTCAACAGTTTCTTACTGTATAATCTATGTACAGTAAGTTACAGTAGATTTAGTTGTTTTCACAGTATTAATTTGTATTTTCAACAGTTATTTACTGTGCACACAGTTGACAGTATGTTACTGTAGAATTTCAATGCATTCTGGGAAATTTTCAGTTACTGTTAATCTAAAAACAGCAGTGTAAATTGACCACGAAAAACACCACATACAGCTCCACAAGTAAAATTGCTAGTATTCTTACATTTAAAAAAAAATGTAGGACTTGGTGACCATTAACAGTCTTAATTTATGTCAGTGGGGTGAGCATGAGAGCGCATTTGAATTTTGAAAGAGTCTCTGTCGTGTCAGTGGTGCTGCTTTTCTGCCGACCTGGAACTTCTTTATCTGGTAAGTAATAATATGTCTATGCATGCATACAGATTCTAGCTAATAACTTTAAAGTTATTTAGAAAAGCTGACCACGATTTCGATATTCAATTTAATCTATTCTAGACAATTTACAATGAGATGAGTACTCTTCAATGTTGCCTAGTTTGGGAGTCGGGACACGTTACTGTAAATTTAAATACTGTACATTAGTACAAAATGGCAGCAAAAAAAAAAAAAAAAAACACAACAAGCTGCCATTTTATGAAGAACTCTTCAGTTCCCTTTCAAGGGAACTTCGAGCTGCATTGTCAAACGCGATGGGAACGCTCTGCGTGATTGCGTCGTGAAGCGTCTGTACAATCAGTCCAATGAGAGAGTAGGATGTCTGGTGACATTGACCAGGAAACTATATAGCACCCTTGAGATCAGACCGTGACAGCTTCTGTTGCCTTCAGCAAGCGATCTCTGTACTCTGTCTCTGTCTATTTATTGTTGTCTGTCAAGCACACACTATATATATATATATATAGGGCAGGGCCCGAGTCAAGCCCCGCTACCAGATCCACTTGCGAACCCCAAGATGAAAGTCGACGCTGTGCCTTGGCGACAGCAGGACCCGCACCTCGGGGAATGCGGACCGAACTGTCCTTCTCAAAGAACACCCGGCAGGAGCGTTCTCATAAAGCTTCACACAATGCTCACAGTCAGCTCCCTCGAGAACTGACTGGGCATGCTCCACTCCCAAACAAGCCACACAAATCTGATGTGTGTCCCCACCCGTGATGAAACGAGGGCAAGGAACAACACAACGCTTAAACTCTTGATTCGCCATTGATATATATGTATACAGGGGTTGGACAAAAAAACTGAAACACCTGGTTTTACTACACAATAATTTGTTAGAATGGTGAGGGCCTCATTTTGCATCCAAATACAGCACCAATTGACAGATAGAAGTCCTTCACAGTGACCAGAGGGATTATGAGCCGTTCCTCTTCCAGAACATATGATGCTGGTGGACTCGCTCCTCCAAAACACCTCAATAATATTCAGATCTGGTGACTGTCAGACCATGGGAGATGTTCAACGTTACTTTCATCTTCATCAAACCCTTCTGTCACAAGTCTTGCTGTGTGTGTTGGTGCATGATCATGCTGATACACGGTTTGAGCATCAGGTGCTCATGATCCTCCAGAAGGGTTTGGTAGTCCTCGGCAGTGTCGTGTCCATCAAATACAATCAGGATTGTCATGATATTGGAGCTCAAACCATCACTGATCCACCCGTGCTTCACTCTGAAGATTGGCCGCCAGGCATATAGATGTGAAACCTCCAACATTGGCCAGTGTTTCAGTTTCATTGTCCAACCCCTGTACTGTATTTAGGAAAAGTGAGTATGAACACACACACATACCCGGAGCAGTGGGCAACCATTTTGCTGTGGCACCCAGAGAGCAATTGAGAGTTAGGTGCCTTAATGCTCAAGGGCACCTCAGAGATTTCTTGCCAGTATTGAGAACCGAAACCTGCAACCATGGATTACCAGTCTGACTCTCTAACCATAACCAGTGTGTCTAGCCATTGTTATTGACCCTAGAAATTCATTTTATTACTAAAGCTACAGTAAAACACTATTGTTGAGGAAGGTTAAAGTAAATAAAGTAAATAATAGCATTAGCTTTTTAATGCAACAACATAAATGGAAAAAAAAAGTAACATCATGTCACACACTAACAAAACCAGACAATAAACAAACTGCAGGGCTAAAAATACATAGGGTGAATGAACATGTGCTCTAATTAATCATATAATAAGTATGCTAATTATGTCAACTTTGGAAGTTTTCTACATCTGTGTAATTTCAATTCTATCCCAACACGTGGATTCCACAAGCACCAGATGTGGGCCGGATCTGATGCTGCTGTCTGGGATGCCTCCTGCCTTGTCAGCAAGAATAAAAAATGAAGAGATAATCTCGTTTCAGGACTCAATCTTGTATTCCATATTGCATCTTGTTAGGAGGTAAATTATTCCTTGAAGGTTTCAATATCAGTGTTAACTGGAATATACACACGTCTGACTTATTTTGTTAAAAGAAAAAACCTCTGAAGTTAGTGTAGCATTGTTTGTTTAGTGATTACATACACACAGAGTGTTCAGACAAAAAACTGAATTGCATTAGACATATGGTCTAAGAGAAGGAAACCCCACCCTTAACCACCTTTGGCCCTCTTTCTCCCCTTTGGTTCCACCCCAATATACTAAATAAAAGTGAAACCAAAGTTCTAAAGTTTTACTCTTTTTCTAGAGGCTGTGTGGCACCAAAAGACTCCTGAGCATGTAAGTTAATTTAAAACAATTTTTAAATTAAAGACATTATTCAGCTAAATTAAATGAAGCCTTTAAAGCTTTTAAATGATGCAGAAAACTAAGTTTGATGTAGAAAGAAAGTTTCACAGCATAATAATTGTTCACAAGGTCCATTCATCATAACTTTCATATTTTCAAACTGCAAATTTTTAATATCATTCAAATAATGTATTTGGTTTTTCACTAATCATCAAATATATGAAAACTTTTCAAAGTGCTTTGGTTACTGCCATGGGGGACAATGGTTATGAAAATGGAATGCAGAAATATCCTGGACGGAGAAAATACATCATGTACCACGGCACTACGATGGGTAATGCACGGAAGATTCAGAGTGAAGGATTCAGACCCTCTTCTGATGGCATGCTCGGTTATGGAGTTTACTTAAGCCGGAGTCAAGAGAAAGCTTCTCGTTACCCTGGGTCTGCTGGAGGAGAACAGCTGGCCATTCTTAAACTAAGTGTTCGAGTGGGAAAAGTAAAGAAGATTGATCGTCAGGGTCATCCCTTACAGAAAACCTGGCATCTACATGGTTACGACACTGCGTGGGTCCCGCCAAATTGTGGAATGGTATCCTGTGGATTAGAAGAGGACTGTGTTTATGATCCAAGCCGAATCACGGTTCTAGAGATTTTTCCAAACTAACTATATACTGTACTAAAACTTTTGTCAGGTTTATTTTGGCAGCTTAATCTGACTGGCACCAAAAAAGTCAATATGATGTAAACAGTAAATATGTTTTTCTCTAAAAAAACTTGTTTGAATGAATGAACATATCAATCAATCATTCCATCATTAAATATAAAAATATAAATAGGCCTAGCTGTTTACTTTAGTCTATTAGTAGTCTATAGTCTCCTAGTCTATAGTTAATAGTCTATTTTGAGAACATTTTTAAGCAGAAGTGAAATAATCAGACTTTTGGACTCAATAAAAACGTTTTTGCATGTCTCTGTTGTCATTTCTTCAATAACAGGTTTCCTGATAAGCACTGCAGTTTAGTGGGTTTCTAAGTGAGAATCATATATGCAAAACAAAGATGAAAATAAATTTGCATTGACACTTGTTTCTAAAACAACTAGTGTTTTCATTATTATTAACATATTCATTTATTTTATTTATTATATATCAATTTTTTACGTCAAAACGTAGAAACGTTTTTGAAAAGTCAAATCAAATGAAAATTTGGACATACTTTTTGATTTGGTTGCTGTTGCTCTTTCTTATTGCTATATTTTAATTAAGAAAAAAACATGAATGGCCCTGTATGTTTCAGTTTCAGTTCAAGTGGAAATTGTGTGGGCATGTTTCATAGAATGTAACTGAATTCTTCTGCAAATCAAGCATGTAGAGAAACTGCATCACATATGAGTCACACAGATCACAGAAGCAATCAGCATTGGGGGTTTTCCAAGCGTAAAGGCTCATACTGGATGAGTTAGTGACTATTCACTTGTTGAAATGAACTATTTCTATAATGAACCTTATCTAGGGTATATACACATACTGTAAAACTTTTCACTGTACAATTACAGTAAAATACTGGCAGCTGGGTTGCCAGCCATACTGTATTTTTACAGATTTAAACACTGTTTACAGTACTCCACTGTAATTACCAAACACACTTTAGACATTCTTTGCAACTACTTTTCAACTAGCACTCATTAGAGTAGACTTATTGATTCCTGAATATTTTCAAAAACAAATCTATATTAACATCTACAAAAACATCTCGGCACAGGAACAGCTTCTTCCCACTGGCCATTTCCCTCCAGAACAGTTAACACACTTCCCAAGGTATAAGCCTTATGTGCAACACTGTTTAATGCAATATCTTAAACTCAGGTGATATTCATATCATATGTAGATAATTTATAATATTTAAATCACTGTAAATACGCTCAAAATTTGTAAATGCTTATCCTGAAAAAAAAATAATATATATATATATATATATATATATATATATATATATATATATATATATATATATATATCATTTGTATTACGATGTTTCTTGTTGTAGTTGTATATGTGCACTGAAAGCTTCAGCACCAAAACAAATTCCTTGTATGTGCAAGAAAACTTGCCAATAAAGCTCTTTCTGATTCTTCTGATATATTACTTTCGGCCTAAGCAGCAAGAGAAATACTCTAAATCCAGAATAAAATTATCACCATGAATAAAGTTTCAATGTGTATTGAATTATATGTATCATATCAGTCTTTTATAATTTAAATGATATTATGGGAAGGTTACTCAACAAGAAATTCATCACTTGAATTTCATCACTAATATATTTAAATGATCAAAATTATTATTGCCATTACACCACAATATACAGAATATTCTGTGACATTTGGGGAGTCTCAAAAGAGCTTGCAGTCAAATCAAATGCTTCTGGTATACATTTAATGCTACATGCTGCTGCCTGCCAAAGGAATATTAGGCTTTGTGTGGGACATCCTGTTCTTAATCAGCATGGGGAACAAGACTAGATTTTATAACCCTAAATAAGTGAAAGAGAAAGTGACATGCGAAGCCCAAGTATAACCAGATACCGGAATGTCCTCTGCATGTAACCCACTCAAGTTAGTGCACACACGAGAAGTGAGTAATGACAGCCCACACCTAAACCTAACCGCATCCTCTAACTGACGCTTTCCTTTAGCGTCAGTTAGATGACGCCGTAGGATCGCGTCATGTAAGTGACGCTAAAAGGCGCCTAAAACGTCAAATATTGAAGCATGGTCAAAGGTGACGCCTTGGGGTGAGAATGCGTTGCACATACCCGGAGCAGTGGGCAGCCATTTTGCTGTGACGCCCGGAGAGAGATTGGGGGTTAGGTCCCTTAATGCTCAAGGGCACCTCAGTGATTGATTTCTTGGCAGTATTGAGAACCAAAACCTGCAACATATGGGTTACCAGTCTGACTCACTAACCATAACCAGTGTGTCTAGCCATTGTCATTGACCCTAGAAATTCATTTTATTACTAAAGCTACAGTAAAACACTATTGTTGAGGAAGGTTAAAGTAAATAGCTTTTAAAGTAAATTATCTTTTTAATGCAACAACATAAATGAAAAAAAAAAAAAAAAAAGCAAAGTCATGTCACACACTAACAAAACCAGACAATAAACAAACTGCAGGGCTTAAATACTTAGGGCCCTATTTTAACGATCTGAAACGCAAGTGTCAAAACGCAAAGCGCAAGTACTTTGTGGGCGGATCCCGGCCCTGTTTCTATTTTCCCGGCGGGTTAAATGCCTCTTGCGCCTGGCGCAAATCTAAAAGGGGTTGGTTTGAAATAGCTTCATTATTCAAAGGTGTGGTTTGGGCGTAACGGAAATAAACCAATAAGAGCGTCATATCACATTCTCTTTAAGAGCGTGAAGAACGAGGTGCGCTTGTTCCATGGCGCAATTCTATTTTAACGGCACATTTACCAGACGCGCTTCAGCATGAGATCGATGTTCTCGTCAGGGCCATGAAAGAAAGAGAAGTGACATTGGGGATGGGACAAACCCACCCAAATTAGCTTCGATTAAACATGCATATAATAACTTGGGTAAATGTGTAAGCTTCATGCCTATTTTTCCCATCGTCATGGACACGACAATGATTTCCCTCATGTTTATATATTTTCCTTATAATAATGTATCATTTGCAAAAAGTAAAATGCATCTGTGTAGATGAGAGAATCATCTACAGTTTATGCGCGCTGTTCACACTCTGTATTATGGCCAAGCATGCCTGCTTTAAATAGCATTTGAATGTACGCGCAAAGAGCCACTGACTTTAGATCAGGTTTTTTCTGGTCATTGGTGCAATTGTTTTCTGGAACTGCAAAATAGCCGATACACGCCTCCTTTTTGCGCCAACCCGCCCACGGAGAGCAAGTTCATTTGCTAGTTTACCGGCGTGCGTCTGTGGAGGGAAAAAGCCCGCTTTGCGCGAGTGCAAAAAAGGAATGATAAATGCGTCAAGGTCAATGTCAAGGTCACTTTTATTTATATAGCACCTTAAAACAGCATTTCTGCTGACCAGGGTGCTTCACAGAGGCATGATAACACCCAGCTCCGGTTTTGCGTCCGTGGTGCGTCAGTGAATAAAGTAATTTGCGCCGGGTGCAAGATAGAGCCCATAGAGTGAATGAACATATCGGTAATACAAAACACGTGTGCTCTAATTAATCATATAATAAGTAGGCTAATTATGTCATCTTTGGAAGTTTCTACATCTGTGTAATTTCAATTCTATCCCAACATGTGGATTCCACAAGTACCAGATGTGGGCCAGATCTGGGCCAACAATATGCTGCTGTCTGGGATGCCTCCTGCCTTATCAGCAAGAATAAAAAATGAAGAGACAATCTCGTTTCAGGCCTCAATCTTGTATTACATATATATCTTGTTAGGAGGTAACCTATGCCTTGAAGGTTTCAGTATGAGTGTTAATCATACTGAAACCTTCATCAGTAAGATACACACGTCTTACTGATTCTTTAAACATGGCATATTGAGCAACTACTGTTTTGACTACTTTTGTTAAAAGAAAATAAAACCTCTAAAGTTAGTGTAGGATTATTTGTTTAGTGATTACATACACACATGTGTTCAGGAAAGAAACTGAATTGCATTAGACATATGGTCTAAGAGAAGGAAACCACACCCTTAACCACCTTTGGCCCCCTTTTCCCCCTTTGGCTCCACCCCAATATACTAAATAAAAGTGAAACCAAAGTTCTATAAAGTTGTACTCTTTTTCTAGAGGCTGTGTGGCACCAAAAGACTCCTGAGCATGTAAGTTAAATTAAAACAATTTTTGAATTAAAGACATTTTATACAGCTAAATTAAATGAAGCCTTTAAAGCTTTTAAATGATGCAGAAAACTAAGTTTGATGTAGAAAGTTTCACAGCATAATTTGTTTGCTGTTCACAAGGTCCATTCACCATAACTTTCATATTTTCAAACTGCATATTTTTAATATCATTCAAATAATGTATTTGGTTATTCACTAATCATCAAATATATGAAAACTTTTCAAAGTGCTTTGGTTACTGACATGGGGGACAGTGATTATGAAGATGGAATGCAGAAATATCCTGGACGGAGAACATACATCATGTACCACGGCACTACGATGGCTAACGCAAAGAAGATCCAAAGTGAAGGATTCAAACCCTCTTCTGATGGCATGCTCGGTTATGGAGTTTACTTAAGCCGGAGTCAAGAGAAAGCTTCTCGTTACCCAATGTCTGCTGGAGGAGAGGAGCTGGCCATTCTTAAACTAAGTGTTCGAGTGGGAAAAGTTAAGAAGATTGATCGTCAGGGTCATCCCTTCCAGAAAACCTGGCATGAAAATGGTTACGACACTGCGTGGGTCCCGCCTAACTGTGGAATGGTACCCAGTGGATTAGAAGAGGACTGTGTTTATGATCCAAGCCGAATCACGGTTCTAGAGATTATTCCAAACAAATGGTGGTGCGTTCTATCATAGCCAACGAACCGATTCGGACCTCGGATATGACGTCACGTCCACACTTCAAGCATTCTATTAGCTATGTTTTGCGTGTCCGAGTGTCATGTATTTGTTTCCTGTTTTGTGTGCAAACATGGCTGGTTGTTTTGGGTTATGTGTTTGCATTGTCTTGTTTTACCTCGTTTCCTTGTTAGTTAATGTTGTATCAGTGTCACCTGTGATTGTGATCATGTGTCCTTACCACACCCCTTGTTCCCTCGTTAGTATTGATGTTCATCAGTGTCACTTGTACCTTTGTTATTATGGAACGTTAAGCTTTCAGTGTTTGTTCCTCAGTGCTGGTTTGTCTTGTTAACATTCGGTTCTGTGAGTATTGTGATCTCTCTGTTAATGTTCCAGTTCATTGTCAAGTCTATTTATCAGTAACAGTTTGTTTGCCCCATCGTGGGTCTTTATTTTCTGGTTATGAATAAATCATGTTTTGTCAAAGATACTATCTGCGCTGCTTGGGTTCTTTTTAGCGTAACTTGACACCGAGTCGGACAAAAAAATGGACGCCACTCGGAAAGCTGTTTTAGAATTTCACCCAGAATTTTAGTACTGGACCAAATCTCTCCACAACCAACCTGAAGTCACATATGACGCTGTGGTTCAGATATTAAATAAAAACTCTCAAGTGGGAAAGCGTGAAAGCTGAGGTATGGTTGTCTATGTCCTGATGCAGAGCAACCCGGTACACTACAACAACAGCTGCGGGTAGCTTTAGCCGTTTGCCAGTAAGGTAGACGTTTCTATGGTAACAGCAAGTTAGACCAATCAGCAGACATTGTTGCTACGCTTAGGAGTGTGGGTAGTGTAGTTTTTTCTTTCTTTCATAAGATCACAGATAAAACATGTTTTTCTTAAAACAAGGTTGATTTCATACACACAGTCTAAAAAATGCTGCGTTGTTTTAACCCAAATTGAAAACCATTTATGTTGGGTTAAAAATGTAATTTAAACATTTAACCCAATAGCTGAGTTTGTCCATATTTGACCCAAAGATGGGGTTAAAACAACCCAGCATTTTTTAGAGAGCACTTATAGCTTCAACAGGAGCAAAACCCTTCATTTCACAACCTCATAGCTCATGGTCAGTCTAGTCTGGTTTATACATTAGGGCTGATAATCTAAATCCTTATCGAGAAATACTGTTGACCGGAAGGTCTATTTTCGTACTCCGCATTCCGGAAGCAGGAAATGAGACAGTAGGCATATGACAACTAAACACAAGTGGGAACATAGGAAACAGGAAAACAAAGAGAAGGATTGTTGGAAAATGGACCACTTAATATAAAAACATTAAAATTCATTGGTCCTTAATATTTTATTTTATTTTAAACCCATATGCAGTCTAATCTTTTAACCTATTCTTTATTCATGCTAATTAATTCAATTTTTTTTTTTGTTAAAATGACTTCTGAATCCCACTATGCCCTGCTTTGTCTTTTAAGAACACCAAGAGCTCAACTAAAAATAAAAAATAAAAAAACAAATCTGTCAACATTTACTCAGCCTGATGCAATTTCAAACCTGAAAGACCACAAGAGAGCGGCATCAGCATCTTAGACTGATTATTACAGCACCATCTTGTAAGCAAATCAACAAAGATTTTTCTTTTGAAGTTTATCTTCTGAATAATTCTTATGTCTTACCATAATTGTTACCTAATGTTTGTGTGGAGGTCTCTTAATATTAGTATTATTATAATCCTAATCAATAAACTATTTTTTTCCGAAGCAGTATACAACCAATTTTGCGCAAGTTGCTTAATACTGATAGCCAATAGTAAGACATGTACTGTAAATATATGCAATTTTAACTACGTAGCCTACTCATTTTGTGCCACCAAATATGAAAGAAAGAAAAAAAAAAGCTATAAAACATATCTCTGACTGCCTTTCAGACATCTCTGCCTGGATGAAGAAGTGTCATACAGCTCAACCTTGCAAAGACTGAGCTCAGTGTAATTCCTGGAAAGCCGTCAGTTGACCACATCATCACCGTGATATTGGGGTCTACAACACTTACTGCATCCAAGACAGTAAGGAACTGGGGATTGTTTAAAGACCAACTGAGCTTTTCCACCAATATTTATCTTTGTGTATTGCACACATTTATTTTCAGAAAAATCCTTTTTTTTGTGTTGGTGGCCTTACAGAAATCATTTTATTTAAAAAATTTAAAAAAATAAATACAAATAATAATAATAAACTCTCTGTCTTGTGATACAATAATTTCTAGGCATGCCTTATTCACCCCTGCCATAAATTACATAAACTCAGCATCTAAAGACTTTCGGTGGAAAACAATCCAGTTTAGTAGCATTTATTTTAGTACATGACTGTCTGACAAGAAACTACTGTATGATCCTCTATATCTATATTACCCATTATGAATTCCCAAGTCCTCTTCCTTAAAATAGTTAGCCTACATGAAAGACATCACCAGAATCAAAACGTGAAACAAAGTACAGACAGTATATGTCAGCAATAATACAATTATGAATGCTGATATATTTACATGGTAAAAATTAAATAATATTGTCTATAACCTGTAGCCTTATAATATACTAGCCTTGTAATACCGCCCCTCCCTATATGCAGAGTAGGCTATGCAGCCTGAGTAGGACACAAACTACCAAGGGGGCACCATCTTGTCCCAACTGAGGAGCTGACAAGTGGGAATGCCTGGCTGGTTTTTGATATTCAAGGCTTGGGTCATTGGTCATTCATAATCTGATTCAAATCCATATGGTCTAATAGTCTAACTATTATACATTTACTCAAATGTAAACTGCTTTAGACTGTCACTCAATAATACAATATGTACGCCTATTCTACTATTAAAGGAATAGTTCTGTCATAATTTCCAGTATGAAATGCACAGCAGCAGCATCAAAACATCTTGGACTGTTTATTCCTATTGTGTCCATTAGATGGCAGCACCATCGTGTTCGCAAAATCAACAAGGATTTTTTTTTTTTTTTTACTTTTCCTCTTGTTGTTTAGATATTCGATTTGTCTTACATTTTGATTTTGTCTACATAATGGTTTCCAAAGGTTTGGGTGGAGGACTATTATTATTATTATTCAACTTAAATAAGGCTCTCAAGTTTTGAAGGGGGTGTCATTAATAATATTATTAGTGTTTATGTTGTTATTAATAATTGCTCAGACTTGCAGAAGAAAAAAATGTCACTGACAATTCAACCAAATACAAAGTATTTATTCAATTTCAGAGAGAGAGGGAGAGAGAGATTATGACTGGTGTTGTTTAATATAAGTTTTTGTTTCCTTGTTGGACTGCTTTATGGGCCAACCCTTTTCACCACCCTCTCTGGATCAGAATCCTCTAACCTGGCCTTATGGGCTATATGCACGCATAAGTTCCGCATTTGACATAAGGATGCTCGTCCATTTCCGGTTGTGTAGATTAAAGCGGAGGAAAACCGGAGAAAACGGGATTATGGCAGAGTCTTCAATATTTACTGTCCTCCCGTCTTTGAAACGAAACGTACATACGTTTAGATGTAATTTTATATATAGTTATGTTTATTTAATATAATTTTAAAAAGAAGCATAAACACAACGAGGGGTGTCTGTTTTATCTGTTTTTGTGACTAACGTTTCATTAGTATAACCATGGAGTATAAAATTCAATATAAATTCTCGGTATTGCATTGGACTCTATGATCGGCGGAAGTTATCGAGCATCCTTAATCCTTCACCGGAAATAACGCCGTGCATAGAGCCCATTATGGGGCTTTACTCTCAGGGTGAATGAGAGGATGCTTAATTGCTTTTTACCTGACATCTTTGAAAGAGATGCAATGATAATTCCATTAATCCATGGCCAGATAATTATAAAATATGACTCGATTTTAAAAGTCAACTATAACATCAACAATGCAATACTCTTTAATTTATTTAGTGCTAATAAAATTATTAAGCCTATTTGGACAGAGAGATATGTTTATAATGTGATTTATGTCAATCATCGTGTGATAAGCAAAATATGACTCAGACTACTTGTTGTGAGCAGGTGTTGTCAGTGAACAAGCTGTAGCCTAAAACTGTGGGCAGACACTCATGAAAAACGTATCTAACATTCTCTAACTGCAGTCATATGTCATTGTTTGTGTCAAACAAGTTGTGAATTTGTTGTAACATTAAAACAGGAGATCATGACTTACTCTGTGCTCAAAGTGATGCTCGAAACTCCAGTGCTTTCCTCTGTGGGTGAATGAAATTTTCGGAAGATGTTGTAGCAGAATCATGTGAACAATTCCAGGATATGCTTTTCAATCAGGTTCAACTAAGATCACCCGGAAGTTGAAGCCTCGCGGGAGCCGCCATTGTAGTTTGACTTCCATTCATTTTGGCGTCACTTTGACGGCGAATAGCTTTAGCCTACATCTTAGGCGTCCAAAGACTCAATTTTTCTAAAGAAACGGGGAAATGTATAAAAGGCTCCTTACTACCTTGTATCTTACATTATGGCTCCGTAGAAGCAGTTTTTGTAAAAAATAGGCTAGCGATTGCTCTCAATAACGAATCGAGTTTCCAGGACGAGCAACGAGTCCGAATTCAGCTGTGTAAAGAAACGTGTAATTCGTTCCTAAATGAATCAGTGATTTGAACGAATCGGTTGATTAAATGATTCATTGGCTCACACATAATATTAGCCTGGTTCAACCAGACTCTAGTTCATTTCATTTACTGAAGTAAAATGAAATTGAGAGGAAGTGCGTAGGAGGGCGCAGCCAGGCTAACATAATATAGCCTACAACAGAATATTCAGAAGAATACCATTCTTGGTCGTAAATATTGCTTAATTGCTATAGACTAACATAAAATGTAATTTTTAATATAAAATGTATAAAACGTTGTTGAATGTCCCTAAAAGGAGGTTTTGTCAGATGTATTGCACCAATTTCCCCCCCTAAATAAATGACACACACACACACACACAAAATTAAATAAAACTACCCATAAATATGGCATGTACCGCCAGCCAGTCTTGCTGTTGTCCTTCACCCACTGCCTCAGTGGGCCAGATATTTAGTGGTTTAATTACCAAGGTTGGTGGGCATTTTCACCTTGCTGCTCCTGGGGAAGCATAGAAAATGCAAAACTGAAAACACTTTAGGTTCACATACCTCTATTCCAGATGTCTTGTGGTTGAGCTGCACACTAATGATCTAAAGGTTCATTCTGAGTTGTGCAGGATTGCAGGGCAATTCACCAAATTAATGTTTAATGAGGACATTTTGCAGTGAATTAATGTATTAATAGCAAGTTATTTTTGTTCTTATTCGTGTACCTCTGTGCTCCATGTGCTCTGTGATAAATGCTTTCCTGACTATTAAAAAACGAAATCTTTTGACACTACTTTTAGAAATAGCCCATCTGTGGTATCACTCTGCTTAATGAAACATGCCCAGAATATTTATTTGCATAAGATATCTGAGACAATTTTTAGCAGTTTCAGCAAAAAACTCTTTTCTGTATGCTTGTGTGATAGGATGTCATTCCCTGCCTATTTAGATAAAGAGTACATTGTATAATATCCTGCGCATCAATTCATTATGTAACTCAAGGACAGTGTGCATTTATAATCTCACTTTCCTCAAATTATTTTGAATCCCTAAGTGAATTTTGAAGCAATCGCACTCTCTCTTTGTCTCTCTCCTTCTAGTCTGCCATTTCCTACATCAAGCTTTGCGAATGTAATTAAACCAAATTTAATCTAACAGGAAACGCGCTGGAGTTCATGAATAATTAATCAGCCTCGAATCAAAAAGGTGGCCGTGGCTTGTTTATTTGCTAGCACACATACGCTAGTTTAAACACAATCACACACACATATTGCAGGATTGAAGCGTAGGATAAGCAGGGTTGACTTGCAGGTGCGGTGGTTTGAAACAACCTTTATTTTCTCCACTTTCATCAGATCAACTGAGGCATGTCAGGCCCACTAATAAATCTCACACTTTTTACGTAACCCAGACTTCAAATGGAGCAGTTTCCAAGGAGAACCTTGTGGTTAACTTTTGTCTGTCTTAAAGTGCAACCTGAACTCTCAGTTTCCATTATTGACCTCGGGTTGTAAGTCTGTCACGTAGCATGGGAGTAAGTGGACTAGACATTGTATTTTCTCCCTGCCAACTCTGTCCCAGTTTGAAGGGCCTCTATGGACATCTCCAAAGCTAGCACTTCATTTACTCAGCAAGGCAAACAGAACAGAGGCAAGAGTCAAAAGTCAAGAGTTCCTTTAAAAAAATAAAAAGAGCATATACACATTTGGTCGCGCACACATCACCTCAAAACATACTGTATTTATTCAAATTTACAAAAAGGAAAAGGAAAAAATACAACAGAATAAATACATTTTAATACAAGCCATCGTGAGATCTCAGTACCAACAGGGACCACTTGGGGCCACAACAATGCAGTCCAATAGAAAGGCAGAAACCAGGATGAATGCAGTAAGTCCACACCCAGTTTACAGTTGACCTAATCTACCTGAAAAATATGGAATGACATGGGACATATTATATTCTTTAAACTTACACAAGGTCACAACAGTTTGAGGCTGTCTACAGTGGACAAAGCAAAAGTTACGAATCCGTTTGGACTGAAATCGGAAGTAGTCCAAAAATTAACAGGTCGTCAGTTTACAGTTGGTGTCCATCTGTAAACTCCCGCAACATCCAGTGTAGACAGTATCAGCGATTATAATAGGCTCTTTTTGCTTATAATGTCGCACCGCTTGCTTCCAGTGTAGACACTGCGTTAGGGTGGTCCTGATCAAATAAGCTCCATTCTTGGGTTGTGGGTTTGTACTGCATAAAGCCCCCTGGTATTAGTGCGCATGATTGTGCCGTCATACAGTGGTTCTGGTTCAGTCCAGTCACAGTGAGTCCTCGTGGCCAAAAACAGTGTGATAAATCGGGATATCATTGCAGAGTGTGTCCTCAACCCGGAAAAGGGACTTCAAATACATTTATTTGGACCTTTCGCATTCAATTAAAAAACAAAAGTTCCGTTTGGGAAGAGCGACACATCAGAATCCGACATTGTATTGTAAATGGTTGGCTTTAGTCTGCTTCAGTCAATTCAATGTCTTCCAGTTATATCCAGTGGATTGCAATGTGGCACTAAATATATAATATTCTCCAGTTTTCATTTTATTATTCTATTTTTTTTTTTTTTGCTTGAAGACTACAGTACTGTTACTTCACAATGGCATTCAGTGATATTTACATTTAAATGCATTTACATAGAACATTTTTTTTTTCCTCCAATAAAAAAACAACAACACCATTTGTATTCTATTTGAACATCATGTATAAAAGTGCGTTCTAGCTGAAGCAGACCTGTCAGAACTTGTAATTCACCTTCACGTTTTAAATGTGGGATTTATTTTGACAAGTAATGGTGGTTTGTGCACAGTTTTTGCTTTATTTTGCACAATTTTAACATCACTACATTTCAATTGCGTCTTTTTTCTTTTTCTTGAGCAACTTGAAATAAAAAAAATCTGTTCTTGGCAAAAATGTAAGTAATTTTGAACCCTGACAATGAGACATCCGCAAAGCAGAATTTCCATGCAGGGCTTAAAATTGATGCGTGTTTGTTTTTGTGTGAATGAGTAAACACAGAGAATCTTTGTGCAGACACTTATTCAGGACTTTACTGTAATATTCAGTGCTTTCTTTTTGAATAATTCAGTTCTCTTGCTTTTGTGAATGTATAAACAATTTCTGTACAAACATTAATTTTCCTAATCCCTCGTGTGTGCTGCCGTAACTTTTCATCTATCGCTCCGGCCTTGCGTTTCTCATTCCCCCGTGGTGCCATTGTCTTGCTCACTGACACAGAAATCCAAGTTCAAATCTCTTACTTTCTCTGTTGTAATTAAATGTGATCTGGTATACAGTGAACTTTGCTTTTCGCTCACTGCCAAACACACTTCAGGAATGTCAAATGCTGGCTAAAGAAACGCACCTTTGACTGTGCTCACACATCCGCTTTTCAGCACTTATTGCTTCAAATTGCATCAATCACTCTCTCCACTGCCTCTGCTCTCTCAGTTCATTTTTCCTTGTCTTCCCTTATTACCTTTCCTCTTAGTCTCTCCCTCCTTACCCTTCACTTTCCATTATTCCAGCTCTTGTTGCCTTTTAATCACTGTCCCACCCAACCCCTCTCCTTCTCGCTCTCTTTCTCTCAGACATTCGCCTGCTCCTCGTCTCCAGACTGGTCCTCATTTTCTTTCCATTCCCTGTCCTTGTGCTGTTTGTGGGCCTCTATATCTCTTTCCTTGTCTTCTTCATTCTCCTTCTCCCTTTCCCTAAAAAGCTGGGCTAATTTCTGGAATTGTGGGCCCCAATCTTCCAGACCTGCTCCCCACACCTCTTTCTCGGCGTCTTTGCTGCCTTCGCTGTCCAGGGAACTGAGGGATCCGGCGCGCGAGCCTGTGCCCTCCAGCCCGTACACCTGCACCGAGTCGTATGGAGGCTGCGAGGGGTCAAAGGTCACCTGAGCCAGACGGAGACGCAGGAACTCGCCGACCCTCAGGGCGAGAGAGTGAGCACCTCCGATGGGCGCCCCTCTTCCTGACGCCTCAGGTGCTGAGGGCCACGCTCCGCCATAACCCAGGATGCCCCCAAATGCTCCCCGGCCTTGGCCAGGGTACGGAAGCAGCTGGGGTGTCATATCCCTCCTGCCCAGCGGGTACCCGGTTATGCCCACCCGTTCGTGCCAGTCTCCTATGAACCCACCACCCTCCGGATACATCCCGGTGCTCAGTGGAATGCTGGCCTCTCTTTCGGGCCTGCTCAGCACAAATCCGCTGCCCATCTCCAGCCCGCCCCGTCCCAGAGTCCCCGAGTAGTCCCTCTGCTGCTCCCCCTGCAGGATGGTGGCATAATTGCCACTGACAGATTGCATTTCTGTGCTTCCGTTAGCAGCGTCAACCACCCCAGGGTGGTTGGACTCGGCAGGCCCCGCGCCGCTCCTACTTAGGGAAAGACTGCCCCGCGAGGAGTGCCGTCCAGCTCGGGGGAGCGTGGAGGAGTCGCACATCCACCCTCCGGTGGTGCCCGTCCCAGCAACCGAACCGGAACGGGTCAATACCAGCTCTCGTTCGCGGGGGGCTGTGTCTGGCTGGACCTGTATGGGACGGGGAGGAGCAGGAGGGTTAGAGCGGGAGGTAAGAATGAGTTTATTCTTCTGTTATTCAACAGAGGGACGTGTAAGGAGAGAGGAAAGAGAAAGCAGAGAGATAATTCAGACACAATGAGCAGGTGAAAAAAGAGAAACAGCGATAACAGTGAAGTGAGACAGTTATTAGCAAGTAGGGGAAGGAAGTGACAAAGTTAGACAGATGGAGAAAGAGAAACGGTTGACAATAGCTGAAACAGGTTAATTGAGCTCTAAAAAGAGCTAACACTGCACTGTAAGATGAGGATGAGGAGAAAGAGAGACAGTGAGAGACAACTTGTGAAAACTTGTCTTTCATCATCAACCTGTTTGGCACCTACAACAAAGAACAAGCAAGCTAACTAGGGGTGTGCAAAACAACATATTTTCACACATGGGACATGTACTCACTTTTAATAAAACTAAAGTGAGACTTTTTCAGTGTGGGAAAATATGTCTACCTTTTGCGTTTCATTGGATAAATGTGTATAAGTGTTAAATCAGACATTAAAATTCAGTGGATTGGGCTGAGATGTGCAACGGTACAAAACATAATGCAAGCTGCTTTCAATACTTCTGAATTCACGCTTTTCAGTTGTAACTGAATCTGTGGCTAACAACTGTCTCAGAGCAACACACATTATGAAATAAATATTAATATTAATTTCACAGTTGTTTCCAAGTCTCCGGTTCAGTGAATGTTTATTAGACTTATTACATTAATACTGATTCGATGCTGCCGGAGTGTGACTGAGAAGTGTGTCTATGAATTAAAATTAGCCATACATTTTTTTTTTTTCTTAGGCTGTTTAACTTATCCAGCCTTAAGCAGTGAGTGGTTTTCTTATTGTGTTGTCCTCTTATTGTTTGTTTAAAAGTCCATCAATTATTAAACAATAATGCATTATTTAGAGACCTCTGGAGAATGAAATGAATAAATTCAATGTGCTACATTTGAGTTTTACTCCAAATGTAGGTTATTAAAGCAGCTTTGTGATTAATTTGATCATGGACTTCTTGCTTAAATAATTAAGATAGAAGTATGTTGCTTTACCCAGTCCTGATCCTGGCTTTGATTCTGACTCTGCTGGGCATCACTGCCTGCGTCATCCTCATTTTTCCTCGGCGTTCCTCCCTCAGATGTGGTAGCTCCGTCCTGAGATGCTGTCCCTTCTTTAGAGCCGTGACCGGCCTCTGATGCTGGCACGTAAATGGCCCCGGGCTCCAGAGGGCCAACCATAGCCGCCTGGTTTTGAATGACTAGAGAGTGGTCTGGTTGATTCCCGGGAAAGCGGTAAGCCAGCTCGGATAAGCCGGGCTCATAGGGGCCCTGTGAGCGACGCAGCACTGGGAGAGTGTGGCTGCTGTAGCAAATCCGCCCATATAGAGGGGCTCCTTGACTGGTGTACTGCCCCGGGTCAATCGCTCCAGCCTGAGCCCAGCTGTTATACGCACGAGCCTTCTCCTGACAGTGTTGTGAATAACGTCTGTGGGAACACAGAATAGTTTATGAATGGAAATTGTATAAACCCTGCCAAATAAATAATAAAATAAAACACTAAGGTCATTTTAAAGAAAATAAAAAAAGAACTGGCAGCACCATAAAACTAGTCCATACGACTTGAGCAGGATACTCCAAGTCTTCTGAAGCCACACAATAGCATAAGGAACAGACCGAATTATAAAGGTTTTTATTCACATAAAATCTTCCACCACATAGCTTTCAAATCTCATTCATCACGCATATCTGCTAATTTTATGTTTTTGTCGAGTTTGTGGGCAACCTCAAGAGAGGTGATGTGATAATTGCGATAAAGCCACAGGGTGTTTGAGATGGTATGATCCGTCGTCTTCTGCTGTTGTTTGCTAGGTGCCATTGTTGTTGTTAACTTTTAATATGCCCATGGGGACATTTTGTTTCAATGAGTTTTAACATGCGATCACACAAAAAACAAACAATGTACCGTACATAAATTAAATAAACAGTACATTTAAATAAAAACGGCCATGGTGAATTAAAATAATGGCTACAAATAAGATGGATTTTGGAGGTGATTTGAAGCAGAATAGTACCAATGCATGATTTTAAGGAAAATGTAACTGCAATTTTTAATAGTTCACCAAAAACAATAATAATAGTTCACCAGAAAAAAAGTAATAGTTAACCCCAAAAATTAAGATTCAGTCATCATTTGCTCATCAAGTTGTTCCAAACCTGTATTTCTTCATTCTGCTGAACACAAAAGAAATATTTTGAAGAATGTCGGAAACAAAACCACCATACTACATTCCCCCATTCTTTTGTGTTCGGCAGAAAAACAAAATGAAAAGAAAAGTGAAACAATTCGGGTGAGTAAGTTACAGAATTTTCATTTTTGGGTGAACTATCCCTTTAATATTCTTTCAAACGTTATAGACCCCTTTTGTGCCGACGTCACAGTTACGTCACGGCGCTAGCTGGAGGCAAAACAAAGTGAAAACTGGAGGCGGCCAATGTAAACCAGCACAGATTCGGCTACATAATAAGGAGCTTAAAATACTTTTATTATTATTAAATGTCATCTTATTGTGTTGTTTGGTGCAAGTATCAATGAAAAATGAATATGCTGTATCTGGACTTTTTATTTCTAGAAAATATTCACATGATTAAAATCGCACCGTAATGTCACTCTGTCACTATTGTCGTCTTCTCTGCTCTGGCTCGGCAGAACTGCGGATCGTACACACAAGTCTTGTACAGGACCATTCAGCACATAGTTATAGGCATCTAAAGATTTATATGCCATCAGTTTCTCTTTACGATCAGTTTCTTTATAAGGTAGGTGTAGAAGTCAGGCCACTCACCCGAGGTAACATAACGTTAATCCTGTCAGATCGTCCATGCATTGAGTGAGCGTGTGAAGGCTACGGGTCGGCCAATCTGGTCCTGTCCGTTAAAATTAACTTTTGAAAATAACAATCATTGTCCTGGACACTGAATGACCTTACACATTAAGATAAAATCGGATTTTCTCCAGTCATTGTTAAAAAAACAAGCTAATAAAACTTGCTAACTAGCGTTAGTGAAGGGATCGTTCTGCCTCCACCTAAGCTCCACCCACATAAAAACGTCACCATGTTTACCAACTGAAAAGGGGTCTATAGTATGGAACAGAACAATCAGGACATTCCGCTAAACATCTCCATCATTCCATGGGAAGAAAAACAAAACATACATCCTTGAAATTACATTAGAGTGAGTGAATGATGCCAGAATGTTCATTTTGGGGTGAACCACCATTCCAAGTGCATACAGGAAGTGTTTTATGAATGTGCAGGAGGAGTGAGTTGATGTAACAGATGTAGCCACACTCACATGTTCCTGCTGTCCAGGGTACGGTACCCCCTGCGAGCGTTATGTGGGGCGCTCTGCAGCGCTGTGATGTCGAATGCAGCCGTGTCGGCCTCACCTCCTCCTTCATCATCATACGTGATGATGTTCTCTCTTACATCATCCTCCTCTAAAGGCGAAAGCGAGTCCCTTTTCTGCCTGCGCAGAGACAGAGACAAAGCACTGACAGCTAGAGAGAGAGGGAGAGAAAGAGAGAGGGGGAAGACAGAGGCAAAGAAAACAGTGAGGTGAAGAGAAAAAGAGTGAATGTTTTATGATTCCATTTATAAAAATGGAGGACTTTTGTGTATGTGCTGGGTGACAAATTTTTGCAATAAAATTGCAGGGTGCTAAAGAAAGACTAACACTTACACAGGCTGATGCCCCATAATTACTTACACAATACAGCTCTGGGAAATACTCAATTCTGATTGGTCAGTCACTGCATCCAGGGGTCTGATATTTAAATAAAAGTATTCAAATATTAATAATACTAATATTCACAGTCGTCCGTGACAAAGCTGTTTATCAGAGCACTCATCCGGGTGACTGAATTTGGCACTGCTTTCCTATCTTTCATATCACACTGCACCTTTCATTAGCCTGGGTTTCCCCATGCTGTCTTTGTGCAGCGTGATTTTATTCACGCTGCTAGGCAGTCTGGATACCATAGACCAGATTTTCGCCTCACAGAACGGCGAGGGAGCAGCAAGACGATGATGACGTCTATGCGACACAGCGAAGCAGTTTGTTTATACCTATGGATCAAACATGGCAGCAGACGCAAAGTTTCCTTTCGAAGCAACCTTAGATACATACACCATCATTAACACGTAAACCTCTGACCCTTCTTCTTCTTCTACATACGTCATCTAGTATATTTGAAACGATTGGCTATGAGCTATGTACGTATTTGATAGACATTCATAGCACCCAATACACGGATTTGGGTGTTCATCTTGTTGCTAAAGCTATTGTTTTGCACACTGTTGTGGAATATTTTTCCATTTTTTTAGCGTAAACTGTAAGATACTATATATACTGTATATATATATATATATATATATATATATATATATATATATATATATGTACACACACACACACTCACCTAAGGATTATTAAGAACACCTGTTCAATTTCTCATTAATGCAATTATCAAATCAACCACATCACATGGCAGTTGCTTTAATGCATGTAGGGGTGTGGTCCTGGTCAAGACAATCTCCTGAACTCCAAACTGAATGTCAGAATGGGAAAGAAAGGTGATTTAAGCAATTTTGAGCGTGGCATGGTTGTCGGTGCCAGACGGGCACGTCTGAGTATTTCACAATCTCCTCAGTTACTGGGATTTTCACGTACCATTTCTAGGGTGTACAAAGATTGGTGTGAAAAGGGAAAAACATCTAGTATGCGGCAGTCCTGTGGACGAAAATGCCTTGTTGATGCTAGAGGTCAGAGGAGAATGGGCCGTCAGATTCAAGCTCATAGAAGAGCAACTTTGATTGAAATAACCACTCATTACAACAGAGGTATGCAACAATGCATTTGTGAAGACACACAACCTTGAGGCGGATGGGCTACAACAGTAGAAGACCCCGTTGGATACCACTCTTCTCCACTACAAATTGGAAAAAGAGGCTACAATTTGCAAGAGCTCACCAAAATTGGCCAGTTGAAGACTGGAAAAATGTTGCCTGGTCTGATGAGTCTCGATTCTGTTGAGACATTCAGAATTTGGCGTAAACAGAATGAGAACATGGATCCATAATGCCTTGTTTACCACTTTGCAGGCTGGTGGTGGTGGTGTAATGGTGTAGGGGATGTTTTCTTGGCACACTTTAGGCCCCTTAGTGCCAATTGGGCATCGTTTATTTGCCACAGCTTACTTGACAATTGTTTCTGACCATGTACATCCTCTGATGGCTACTTTAGCAGGATAATGCACCATGTCACGGCTCGAATCATCTCAAATTGGTTTCTTGAACATGACAATGAGTTCACTGTACTAAAATGGCCCCCACAGTCACCAGATCTCAACCCAATAGAGCATCTTTGGGATGTGGTGGAATGGGAGCTTCGTGCCCTGGATGTGCATTCCACAAATCTCCATCAATTGCAAGATGCTGTCCTATCAATATGGGCCAACATTTCTAAAGAATGCTTTCAGAACCTTGTTAAATCAATGCTATGTATAATTAAGGGAGTTCTGAAGGCCCTAGAAGGGCGGTCCCTGGAAGGGCAGTCTCGGTGGGATGAGACTCTGGAAGGGTGGTCTTAAGGGGACGAGACTCTGGACGAAGATAGGAGGTGTGGAAATCAAGATGGCAGGTGACGGTGATCCAGGTATTGTTCGAACGTATCCGGAATCGCTGCTGCTGGAGCTTGCTGGTGCTGATGATCGTCCAGTCTGTACCAGAAGACAGTCTTTAGGACACCATCTGCCCAGTCCACATAGTGAGAAATTTTGAGGAACCTCTCAATATATTTCTCGAGCAGTTGGCCTTCCTGGAAACAGGTTACAAGCCGATCTGCAGGATTCAGTAGGGTACGGAGAACGACCATTTTCTCCTTAAAGCTTCAGTAGGGAGTTTTGAGAAAACGTTGACTTAGCCTGAAAATTTGAACAAGCACAACTTACAGGTCCCACCCACTTGCTCTCTGCTGCGCTACATCCCTCCCTCCACAGCGATGCCTGCCGTGAACTTGCCAGCAGGGTCACCGATGATGGCGAATAACCAGTCACTAGTACGGAGGAAGCATCAACAATATGCATTACACTGACTAAGGCCTGCGCATAATTTGACTACAAACTTGGTCCTCAAATCATTCTGTATTTTGCAATACATAAAATCACAACGTAAAATCATGCCTGTTCCTTTCTCCACTGTCGTCGCTCCTCCTTTATGCCTCTGCTCCTCCGTGAGAGATGTGAGACTGGTGCGGCTCACAGGTGTCGTTCATTTTGACTCACGCCTCTGGCTCGTACCGCTCTCATGTCCCTGTCCCTCTACCTCGTCCTGCTCGCCACAATATTATTTCAGCAACATGAAAAGCCAGTGAATTAGCAGGTTTCAATTGTTACTTTGCACAGTGCGTGACATTTTATCTAAATGTCACACGGCTAGAGTTTTGACACTGAGTCAATGGGCTCTGTGTAATTCTTTCTTTTTCGCGTATTTATCGTCATCGTTTTTTTTCCTTTTACCCGTCTTTGTTTTATGAGCAGGTGCCACTCGAGAAATTGGCAGTTTAGGTTGTTTTCCGCCATTAGCACAGCTGCAGCACACCGGCAATCTTGAGTTTGGTTTGAATGACGAGCACTGTGCAAGAGAGGGCACGAGCGTGATTGACACTGCTAAGACATTCCTCCTGGCTCTGATTGGTTGTTTCTGACCGGGAGTGGTGTATTTCTGCAAATGGCAATAGGACCACTGGGAGGAGCCAGAGGAGCCTGTCAGTCAGTATATAATTACCAACTTTTTGGGTATGGTCGGTTCTTCTGTCAGGTTTTGGCTGCGTGAGGCACATTCAGGAAGACTGATCAGGCTTAAACTCTATTTATTTACGAACAAGACACGTACCAAACTTAGAAAGCAGTATAAACAAGAACTGACAAGGGAGAACTGAATCTAGGGAGACTCATGTCTGCGATGAGGATGATGACAAGAGAAACCGATTAACAAGGAAACACATGGTGCACAAACAGAGAAGGCAAAACAAAGTCCAAGACAGGTGTCACAGTGACACTCCCTTTGCCATGTCAAAACTAGGTAAATATCTTTAATCAGTTTGATTCTTGATTACTTTGTCAACACCGTCAATTGTGTGTCAACACCGTTAGTTGTGTGTCAACACCGTAAGATGGAGGTTTTACATTTTTTTTTAAAAAAGCTTGTTTTTTTTTGTTCAATTGAGGGTTCATACATTCAAACACCACACATCTTTTGTGCACAAAACTACTGATTGTATATTAAACATTAAAAAATTGGTAAACTAAATGAAGGTAATTTAAAATAGCTAATTCCAAAACAATGTAAAATAATATTACAACGTCTATACAATGCAATTTATCACTTAACCTTGCTAAGGCACACCATTTCTACACACTTAAAGACTTCAGTGTTGTTGAATTTATCAAACACACACACACAAAAACATATTTTCATGTGTCAGACAGAGTTGACAAATATCAAGTTGTATAAATTGTATATAAAAGTCAATTTCTATAAAAAGTGGTTAAATAAAAAATTGTTCCTTTTCATGGTATGATAGATGAGTCCTGTGTTTATGAAGATATCCAATTCAAATTAATGTAGTATCGATTTTTTTGTTTGTCAAGAATCAATTCTTATCTCAAGAATCAGTGATATATAAATACAGCAGCAGCTTTTATTTTTAAATTGTATTCAATGTTCATTTAATTTGGTTTTAGTCATTTCTTTACATGCTTTTGTCATTTTTATTGGTTTTTGTTTTTATAAATATTTCTATTCAGCTTTAATTTATTTTTATTCCAATTTTCGTTTTAGCAATTTTAGTATATTTCCATTAGTTGCCAAGGCAGGTTTTTCATCTAATATTTATTTCTATTTTATTTTGAAAATTATTTTTATTAGCTTTGATTTTAGTTTTAGTTGATACAGTTTAGTTGATACTGATACAGATAAAATCTATATAATCTATATTTGACCAACTGACTGTACATGATCCCTACAATATGGAAGCTAACACTAAACTTACCCAAAAGAGTGGCCACACAGGCTAAAATGGCCAGCAGGGCGGCAGTGCTGAGTCCAGGGGAGGGCAAGGAGGAGTGCTGTGGCAAACAAACTGTCTCCCTGTCCCACTCTGCCTCACTTTCCTTCTCTTTCTCTCCGGCCCGGGCTCCTCCTCTCAGACAGGGACATACGGACACCGTGACTGTCCCAGTGCTGGTCAAACCGGAGACCCCGTCCCTCAGGACCAGCGGGACGTAGAGTGTGAGGGAGGAAGATGTAGAGCGAGACAGTGTCTGCAAAGGTGACGCCAACACCAAGCTAGCAGTGGGGCCTAGAGAATGAGAATAATAGCAGAGAAATTGAAATACACAGACGCTTTTAGATCAAATTGAGCTCGATGGAACTTTAATTTAATTGAACTCAATTGAATGCAGTTTAACTCCATTGCTGCTCGTATAACATTTGTACAGACCAGTGAGTCCAAATGCAGCATAAATGCCAGAGCACATTTCGTCTCTGTGTGCCGGGAGAAGATAGATGTGGCAGAGAAGCAAAAGCAAACAATGGGGAAAACAAAGGAGCAGGGCACAAAGCAGCCACACAATGTGGTTGCAGACACAGACTAACGGATCAAGAGAGACGCCGATGCACACGGCTGGATGGGGGAAACAAATTGGGGTAGAAACTGCAAACCTCCACTCTCCCTGACGCTGAAGTTGAGGGCAGCGTTGGAGTCCGGAGGGATGTTGAAATGGACGGTGCTGTCATTTCCTCCCTCGTCTCTATCAATCGCCCGCAACACCTGCACCACCTGAGAAAATGAGATAGGAGAAAGATGGAGAGAGAGAAACAATATAAGGAGCAGAGCCAAAAGAGAGAAAGGATAAGAGAGGGAAAGATTAATGAAGAGAGAGGAGAGATTATCAAAATAAAGAACAACAACCTGATGCACATTTTAATCTCAGATATCAGGATTAACCTCGCCAGCACCTTTGCAAATGGGTGACTTGAGACTGATTAGCCCACACTATGCAGTCAAACAATAATGAACTCTGACCAAGTAGCGAGCTTGGGGAACACCCAAACATAGACACAGCTTTAGCATGTGCTCTGAAAATGAGGCGCCGACTCCAGAGATCCACTTAAACTAGAAATATTTACTCGATGGGCCTCTTTTTTGCAGTGCTCCCCACACACATTAGGGATAAGTTCAAACAAAAATGAGCCGTGTGATGCAGATCAGAGCTGTGGGTTAGGCGGTTGTGCTGAGGCATGAAAAGGGGTGCAAAGAACTGCAATAAGATAATATCGTCATGTTAGTAGTTTTCTGAGTCTGACAAAAAACTTTCCTCCTCATAATGTGACTTGGGGTAGGATGTTATGCAAGCTTCCAGTTAAATAAGCAAGCAGACATTTAGTTTTTAAGGCTTTTATCCAAAGTCAATTACACAGTTCCCTAACAACATTAGAGTTCAGCTTTGCAATTACAGTACTAAATTACATTTCACGATATATTAAAATAGAAAACAGTTATTTTAAATTGGAATAATATTTCAGAAGTTAACTGTTTTTTACTGTTTTGTACTAATAACATTTCAAAAATCGCACAGACTGTATTGTGAAGGTATAGTGTAGTGGTCATCAAACATGGACGAGGAAAGACTGATTGTTAGTTTAGATTATGAATAAGTTCAGGAAAGTTAAGTTCAGGATTAAATAGATTGTATTGTCCCTAAAGGAAAATTACTATTATTAATAATAATAAAGACAACAGTTTTACGAGAAAAACATGTCTTGTCTGATGAAGCATCAAGGAAAACATAAAAATACCAGCTATGTGTTCTTAATTTTATTACATTGCGAGTGCACAAAAGTACCTACATCTCATTTAGAAATTGTACTCCAGGATATCAAACTTGCCTGTAAGCACATTCAATATTGTTCTAGTACCAACAAGGTTGATAATAACATTGATCAAGGAACTAATTGTCCTACTTGGTGAAATCACAATGCACTTTCACAATTACTGCTAGCTGCGAAAACAGCAAAATGATGAAGACAGGAGAAAGGACACAAGCTATGACAGCTTAACAGTTGCACAACATCCAATTAAGAATTGAAGAAAAAAAAAAAAAAACATGAGTCAGCCAAAAGGGGGGGAAAATGGACAATATCATGGAGAGACAGGCACTCGAAATGAAGGAGAGGCAAAATGGATGAAAGCCAACAGACCAAAAGATGAGCAGATTATAATGTATATCTATAGAGAGGAGATGAGAAAGCTTGAAGCATCCGCTAAATGGGAACAGCAGTGATTCAGCTGCAGGGTAACGGCAGAACTAATCAATCAACGTGCAGGCTGTATAAATGGACACACTCACAGATGTGCACACAAAAAATGAGAGTGTACAAAAAAAAAAAACCTTTCATGCACCACCAAATCTATATGAACACAAAGAGTGTGAGTCAGTGAGTCTAAAGGCCTGAAGTTTTGAGAAAAGGTAATTAATCACCCATAATTCATCTGTGAAAATTACCTCATTACAGAGTTTAACAAAAAGGACTCTCATTAGAGCACTTCCTGTGCATTTACACCTCGGGTGGAGTAACGAATTATCAAGTCAATGGAGACAAGAACGACCTTCCTAGCACCCATTATAACACGTGGCTTGTTCTCTCACCTGTCCAGTGGAAGCGGAGTCACACATGGCTGTGTTGTACTGCCTATCTAGCTCTGGAGCATTGTCATTTAAATCCAGCGTTTCTATGGCAACCACCACTCTGGACACCTGGCTGGGGTTATCTGAGGTAATTGAGAGAGCAGAGAAAGCAAGTCACCAAAAATACACACGCACGACACGGACTGAGTGGCTTCTTGAGGTGTGCTCGCCATGAGCCTCGGACACTGAAGGTAAATTGTTCTCTTTTAAAGTTCATCGCACATTTCCACATGCGCGTCCACTCACACTTTGAGAAATCATATGCTGAATGCTGACAATTTTCACACACTCATACTCTTTTACAAAGGTAATGAGCTGCCTACGGAAGCAGTATTTTAAAGGCATTGTATTGCAAAAGGTAGCAGCATCACATGTATCCTTTGCAGACAATGCAATTTCATAATGCATTGCGGCAAACTGCGGGGAAAATACATTAAAGTCCCCATGAAATCAAAAATGATGTTTTTTGGCTTTTAGTATGAACATGTCAGTCTCACTGTTATCTATAAGCTCCATCTATGTGCTCCAAACCAATGACAAAATTCACATTTAGAAGATATAAGCATTCAAAACAGTCTCTCACTTTTGCCAATATGGATCACTGATTTTGATGACATCACTCTGCACTTCAGCTTCTGATCAGATTTTCAACTGAAGCGAAACTACAGCGCCCCGCCCTCAAATAGACGCTGAAGATGCAGCTAAAATTGGTCACTTGTTCACACATTTACTATTTTCTACAGGGTGGATGGCACATATTGCACTATATAAGGGGATAGGGAATGATTCAGATGAGCCCGATCTCATGAAAGTTCGTATCTATAGCACAAATGTCATTTCTCATGCAATTAAAATAGACCCACATCATCACACACCTTCCACCACACCTAGAGATAGGCATTGGGTATTTTCTATAAGATCATCTTTCAATGCAAATCAATTAGCTATTAGGCTAACTGAAGTAAAACCATGCCAATCTCAAGGCATGGTGAATGGTGTGTGATGATGTGGGGATATTTTAATTCCAAAGGCCAAGGGAACTTTATCAGGATGCATATTATCATGGATCCATGAAATAACTGGCTTTTAAAAATAAAAATCTGCCTGACTCTATGGGAATTTAACATAGGGGTGTCCTGACTTATGCACCCTGTATTTTAAGGAAAAAAACATTTATTTATTTATGATACATTATTCATTCACAAGGAAAATTTGTGTCCTTAAAGGTTGGAGTTTTCCTCATTTTCCTAATCAAGGCATTAAGATCAATATCCAAAAGATGATTTTTTTATTCCTCTTTTTAGGCAACTTTAGCATAGGTGTCCAAACTTATTCACATCACTGTATGTGTCGGTGCATACCAGAAAAAGTATCAGATGTAACGGAGAAACAGTAAGAGATTAGGAGGAAACAGTGGCTATACCAAGCTCAACAGCTCTGACCAGGCTGTGATCTAAACTAACCGCTATTGGCTATTTAAAAAAGGGGAGGAGCTGTTCGACATGTCCTGCCTTGTCTTCCTGTTTCTGTGGAAATGACCATAGATATCCATAATAAAAGCTAGATGTCTTATGGCACATGGTATCTTGTCACAGGCAAGCTGGTGTAAGATGAGTCATCAGCACAAACACAAATACTTTTATCTCGTTGAAATCTTGACGGATTTACAAACGGTTTGGTTTCTGGCAAATGTTATTAATGTGACTATAATTCTGGATGATTATTTATTTATTTATACACTTATTGTTCATAAGTATGCAGTGTCAGAACTACATCTCTGACGTTTACAACAAACCAAACCGTTTGAAAATCGATGTAAAATTGAGCAAGTTATGGTTATTTAAAAAGTACATGCACCATTAAAACACAATGTTACGAGTGATCGAGCCGCCAGGTGCAGACGTCGACCTCCATTGGCCAGTAGCGTGGACGAAACATCTAGCCTTTATTATGGATATCTATGGAAATGACGTCAACACATTGAATAATGCTGTGCGTATCAAGGCACTTTGGTTCTGTATCCAAGTAGAAGAAATGTTAAGTATAAATAAATCTATATTTCATATGATACAGAAATGAATCTGTAGGATTGAAAATAATCCAAGACATTTGAAATGAACTTTACTGTGTTCCACCATTCTTTCAACCACAAGGACCATTTAGAGTTCCCAAAGACAGAGATGGGCTGATCGTGCTCAAGGCCTGTAGGCCAAGATTTGTGTACTTCGAGGGTCAATGAATTGTCACACCTTTAGAACAATGGGGGAAGTGTAATTATCTGATTGGCCATTTTGAATGTCTCACAATTGGGTTTTAGTCACATGGTCAGGGAAAGGATAAAATAAGACTATAACTGTTGCTCTGTCTCTTTTAATGCTCTGCTTTTTTATGCTCTGGCACTCTCCCTTACTTGGGGATCCTCATTTCTCTCTCTCCCCCTCTCTCTCTGGTAATATTTTACATGCTGGGTAAGATTATTGGTATAATTTCTCATCATCTCATACATTTATTTTGTAACTATTTTAAGTGTAACCATAACCATATTTTGTCATTAAACCTTTACAGTTACAACTAATGTGCCAAATAGTTTTTATTTGGTATCGATTTTTGGTATTGACTACATATTGCAACACAATACTGTCCCTCTCTATAGCAAAGCTCTCCCACATATCAAGCTATTGTAACTGCACTTATTTTCTTCTTTGGTATAAGTGGCCGTGGGTGGAATAGACAAGAAATGTACCGTTTTCTACCATCTTGCTAATAATGTTTCTTTAGTCATTCGGCAGTCTTGTGGCCTGAACCCCTGCAGAAAATCCACCCTTACAAATCTATAAAAAATATTGGACCCACTGTGTGACTTTTTTTATCTAAAAGTTTTTAGAAAAATGTTACAGCATTTTAGTCTGGCTTTCTTGTATTGTCCCATAACTCTGAACCCTCAATTTTTATGATTTTAGTAATTGCTTATTTGCAGTATACTAATAATCAATCATACCATTTTTATTACTATTGATTGAACATTTTTAATGGTATTGTTGAAATGTATATGGGTCTATTGCATGGTCTTGTCTGTGGAACTGTGCTATATAAATAAAATAGGATTCCGGCAGTTACTTTTCATATTCTAGATGAATGGCTTGTCATGGCAAACAAATAGCTTTCATTAGTTTTTAATTCAGAATAGATCGGCATATTGGTACAGTATAAGTTGAACAAACTTAATGGATTGGTGTGAGCCTAAAGAGAAATTGAAGCATTCTGTCTTTCTTGCTATAATTCAGTCCCACACACTTGTCTGTGGTTTGGACTGCTTTCACACAAATGTCTTGGACTGCATCCACACGCACACACGCACATACGTACACATACACACAGCTGTGACATGATGTTGTGGATTAGTGCCCACTGCTTCACATTACTGCGAAGAGGCTTTGCCTACAATAGCCATCAGGCCTCCCTGAAGCGGCTTAGACCTACTTTCCATACTGTAACACAGCGGCATAGATCATCTACTAACATGCTAACTCCCTGAGCAGTGCAAATTCAATGTACGTTTAAACCATGTTTAATCCATGCATGCATTAAGATCATAAATAAAAGATCAAAACACAAATCCATTAAATATCTGCTAGTAATTTTAGCCAGAAATATTGCTTCTTTATACAAATGAGAAATGGCATGGAAATTTTCAACCATTATTATGAATTATTGAGCTAATAAACAACATGCAATTTCCAGGTCACTGTATTTTGGGAAGTTATGAACTATAGAAAAAAATAAAAATAAATTGTGCAGCTTTTCCAGTAACAATCTACTTTTGAAACATGTAGCGGTTCATCATGACAAATCACTGTTTTTAATGTCAAATTATATTGCGCACACAGCTGACAGCCGAGCAAACTGAGGCACTGATCTAATGTGCTCTCCTGAACAGTATTCTCTCTCAAATGTAGTCATTTTAGTGAATTAAACTTGAAAGGTATTTAAAAAGAATAATTGAATATAACTAAATATTTCTCTATAAAAAGAAGCAGTGATTTCTGCACAAACACATTAATCAGTGAAGCGTTTCAACAAGCCAATTCAAAAAGAAAAAAATCATTGATCCATGCGTCTGTGCAGCAGTGTTAACTAAAATGTTTTAATTGATTGAAATGAAGTGGAAATAAATAAAACACAAATATTGGATGGAAGCAAAAACTTAAAAAAACTAGAAAATTATAAATGTTGCCTTGGGCCTTGGCAACTAACTGAAATAAAACCAAATAGAAATAAAATGACAACTATTAAAATAAAGGCTAATTCAAATATGAATGAATACTGAATTACTAAAAAACAAAATTATAAAATCTAAGCTAATCACAAGTACAAAAATAATACTATAATAATTCTGCTGTGTCACAGCATTTTTTGTTTTAGAAATATTTGGCAATATTCTAATTATATTGAGCTATATTCTCTTTTTTGTATTAAACTTTGTTCAAGTGTAATGCTGTCAACCTAAACAAGATTTTTTATTTTATTTACAGATTTAGAAACTTCTGAGCTCTGATTAAATTATATAAATGGATATTTATCCAATTATACATGTATAACTTGATAACTAACTAGCTTCATTACAGTTAGCTACTTTTTTTTGTAGCTAAATGCTTCCCTGTCACTGGGACAGTGTGTGTGTACCTCTCTGTGTAGCAATAATAGTGATATTATGCCACTGCTCATTCTCTCGGTCCAGCTCAGTCACTGTAGAGATGAGCCCAGTGTCTGGAGTGATCCGGAACAGAGCTTCTGGGTCAGACTGAGGATCGATAGAGAACCTGAGAGAGAAAGAAGACAAATGGAGGAGGAGAAATGTGTGGCATGATGAGCAGGTGAGCAGATGCATAAAGCCCCGCGGTTAATCAGAAAATCTGTCATTCAGGAGCTGTTTTAAGCCCAGCGGCGTGAATCAAAAGAGCCGTAATTAGCAAAGTGAGAATCCTCTGATCCCTAACTAGGCACTGTTGAAATAACTGTAGATCACTGGGATGGATCTTGATCATTGGCTTTTCCATGTGGAGGCAAGCAAACGTGCCTTGTAGTATGAATACCTTAATTTCCGTGATAATGTTTTGAAGTGTTTTTACATGGAAAACAGAATAGCATACAACAATAATTAATGACATAATGGCTCTGCTCCAGACTCTAATGAGCTGCCTACCCGGACATGTGCTTTAGGTACTCCAGGCATGTTCCTGATGGGAAGGCTGTTCCAAACCACAGGCAGCAAAATTATGGTGCCTTTTTATATTCCTCATTATAGAGCCAAATTTTAAGGTTTTATGTTCCTTTTGTGGGAAATACACTGCAATGGGCTTGGTGAATATTTTCATCCCAGCCATTTTATTCAGAACTTTGTATTCAGAAGTATTGATAGAAACTTTTACCTGGACGTTCAGTGTATTGATCAAATTTAGCTCGTACACCAGTGGTTCACAACCAGGGGTCCGGGGGCAAGATGATTTAAAATGACATTAAGCTAAGATAACTAAAGATCAAGAGACTTCTTCAACAGCTGGTATTTTTTTATTTATTTATTTTTTTTTTTCGTCTCTGAAGAACCAAGATTCCCACAGTCTTTAAACCCCTTGATATATGAGGTGGCTTCATTTGGAGTGATTTGTACTTGGACAAGTAATGTAAATTACTAAAATCTTAAAAACTCGGTGGGCAATTTTATAATCCATACATTTTTTTTTTATATTTAGAAAGAAATGGTGAGTAAATATTTCTAAAAAAAATCTTTAAAATCCTAAAACAACAATTAGCAAAGTCATTGGGCCTTGAGGAGGCTAGCAATCAAAAAGGTTGAGAAGCACTTCTGTTCACTGGAAATAATTTGCTATAGTAACAATTTTCTCTCAGAATTTGCTAGTAAAGTAATCACCAAGTAACACTGAATTAAACGTGAAACCTTGAGGTAGAATAACTGAAATAGAATTTCTTGTCAAATGTACTCCAATAATAAATAAACACTATCAAAAAATAATTTTTTACAGTGTACCTGATGTTGTTTGTGAGCCCCGTATCTGGGTCCACGGCACTGATCCGCCCCACTGTACACGCAGCTGGGCAGTTCTCAGACACATCCATTCGGTAACGTGCCCGTGAGAAGCGAGGGGGCTCATCGGCATCTATCACGGCCACTCTGATCGAGGCACGGTCTTTGAAAGGCCCACGCCGCAGGAATCGAGGGTCAACGATGGGATTCAGAACCTCCACTGAGAAAGAGTAGGAGCTACGGCTCTCATAGTCCACCGCCTGTAGATCAAACAAAAACATCAATATGAACATAAACCTTATGACAAGACTGCATTGCTCATCCTGCCCACATGAGCTCAACATAGCACACACTAACTGTTATTATATTATTAAATGGGTCTATTGGGCATCTGCACAAACCAGTAAGGGGCAGAAACAGCAGTGTGGCTATTTTTAACTAAAACTATTAAAATAGTTGTTTTTGTTAACTGAAATAAAATGTAAATATTAGATAAAAAAACATGATGATGTAAATATTAGATGAAAAAATTATTAAAACTGAAATAAAAATAAAGCTAAATATGTTTTTTTTTTTAAATGCACATATTGTAGAGCCTGTAACCACTACCATAATTACTAAAACAAAAAATCTAAATGAAGCCTAAAAATGTAAAAAATAAAATGAATTAATAAATAATTTTAGAAATAACACATATTTACTAGAACTATATTTGAAAAAAAAAAATTTGTTAAATATTTTAAGAATTATTGTTTTAAGACAACAACAAAGCAATGACTAACACTAGTTATTATATAAAATATATTAATATAATAATGTATACACAAACACACACACACAAACACACACACACACACACACACACACACACACACACACACACACACACATATATATATATATATATTTGGTGATGTTGCTTGTTTTCATATATGTTTCTATGAGAGCAACTGCATGACCTGGAAAGGCTGTTAAATTACATTGGTTACCAGACGCTGATGGGATAGTAAATAATAAACAAGCCAGTTTGCTGGATGGCTGTAAAAAATACAATGCTGTTGAAAATGAGGTGCCGATGAATCTTTGACATCCAATTGAAACTTGGAATGAGCAGTAAATAAAAGTAGATCGATCTGACTTATCAATCAAGCTGTCAACACCGCAAGATAGTGCTGTCGAGTTGCTTCTTACAATTATCCAGGTCCAGGGCGTAAACATCAAACCGACAATGACTTTGCTTTTGAACTACAAGCCACTGTGTGGTATTTCAAAAACAGCATTATCTGACATTCAATTACGTTTTGTTTTTTATCTCTTGGGAAAAAAATGCAATCCTGCTCTTTGATGAGGATGGCCATGCTAATGCAGTAGCAAGATCCAGGCAGCATTTTTGTGACAAGTCTTGGGATCTGAATCTGGCACTGGGAGGGTTGTGTGGGAAGCTGGCACACCAGGAATGGGTAATGGGCTGATTTTGGCAAGAATAGCTGGACAGGGGCTGAAGGAAGTCAGAAACGACTGGACTGGCATATATGACCACACACACACACAAGACCAAGTTGAGTTTGGAAGCAGTCAGTGGGGCACACAATGTGTTTGGCCTCGATTTCAGGCTGAAGGACAGACTGAAATGAGCTGAATTAAACTGAGCTGACTGAAGGACATCAGGTCACTATGGACACTTCAAATGTTTGCCACGTTCTGTCTCACCAGAGTTGGACTCTTGATCTTGAGGACTCTCATAAACATGGTCTGAGACTCATTACTTGGTATCTTGGCTTGAGTCTCAAAAAAACAACAGCAAATGGTCTTGGTTTATAGATACCTCTAGAAGGCATTCATAGAGGTGATAATTACCTCAACCGAAGATCGCTGAATTAAACAAAGAATTCGAAAAAGAAAGAAAGGAATACCAGTTTGGAAAGACATGGTGGTGAATAAATGCTCCCTTTAGTTTACACTGTAAAGCCTGACAATAAAAATGTGTAATTTTTTAAAGGAACAAGATTTTAAACATTTAGCCATATTTAGACACGAGTATCATATTTATTACATCATGCTTTTTTTAATCATATTTTATGATATATGAGAAAATATCAAGCTTAAAAACACAAAAATATGCAATTTGGTTAAGTTGTTGATATTCATATGGCCAAAAGGTCAGGTGAATACTGATCGTTTGTAGTCTAAATCAATTTGTCACTCCAATAATAACAAATTAAAAGCCTGATCATGTTTGATACTCACGTTTAAACAACAAAACAGATGTATTGTTAATCACGTACACCTAAGTTATAAAAATTATTTGTGTGTTTAATTGAAATAAATATTTCACAGCAAAAAAGACACAATGTCATGTACTGTACCACAGTCTGAATGTGGACATTTTTAGAATTATACAAAAAGCAATTTACAAAAAAAGTCAATCAGATGGAAGAAAACGTGTAGCAGATAATGTGCAACAGGATTTTCAGCAAAGTTTTGATAATTTTTTTTTCATCATTTACAGGCCTTAAAAATGTGTGTATCAAATATGATACAGTAAGATTTATAGCATTAACAATTGAAGAGTTCAGATGCAAAAGCCTCTAAATGACATTTGAAATTTTCTTCTTTAATGATGATTTTTATCAAACTTGTATATTTAAGTTCAGTAATTTCACTTAAATAACAATTAATAGGTAATTATCATTGCCATTTAAGTGAAATCACTGAACTTAAATATAAGCTTGATAAAAATTATAATTCTAGAAGAAAATTTCAAATGGCACTTAGAGGCTTTTGCATCTGAACTCTTCAATTATGCTTTAAATCATTAATCTCTCACATTTCTTCTAAAACAGCTTGTACCATGTCTGCAGGCATTAGCTTCCATTGCCAGTAAGGTCAGACACTGATGTCTGGCACAAAGTCTGCGTTTCAATTCGTCTCAAAGGTATTCAGCTGGGTTCAGGTCTGGGCTTTGTGACAGTTAGTAAGGTTCATCCATACGAGACGCAGAAAATCATTATTTAAGCACTTTGTGCACAGTGACATTCTAGTACAAAAAAGTGTGGCTTTGCGGTTCACTCTAAAACGTTGCCACAAAGTTGGAGGCACACAACTGTCTGAAATGTCATTGTGCCATAGCATTGAGATTTGTCTGTACTGTCTGCAACAATATGTGTACACAGCTCAAAAACTTTGGGTTAGCAAGATTTTAAAATAATAATAAAATAATAATAATAATTTTAGGATGCATTAAATTGATCAAAAGAGACAGTAAACACATTTATGTTACAAGAAAAAAAATCTATTTCAAAGAAAGACCTGTTCTTTTGAACTGTACTGTATATTAATCAAATAATCCTGGAAAAAAATACTTCACCGTTTCCACAAAAATATTAAGCAGCAACTTTTTTCAATACTGATAATAATAAGACATGTTTCTTGAGCACCAAATTATATTACAATTATATCTGAAGGATCGCGTGACACTGAATACTGACGTATAATGATGATGAAAATTCAGCTTTGATCACAGCAATAGATAACATTTGAAAATATATTCACATATTTAAATTGTAATAATGCATCTATTCTTACTACATTTTTATATAAAAAATAAAACGTAGCCTTGGTCTGAATTTGGACAAAAAAATGTAGCAAAAAAAAATTTTTTTGGCCTTCTTTCGCAACGCATTCTCACCCCAAGGCGTCACCTTTGACCATGCTTCAATATTTGACGTTTTAGGCGCCCTTTAGCGTCACTTACATGACGCGATCCTACGGCGTCATCTAACTGACGCTAAAGGAAAGCGTCAGTTAGAGGACGCGGTTAGGTTTAGGTGTGGGGTGAGGGTAGGGTACACGCGATCCTAGGGCGTCATCTAACTGACGCTAAAGGGCGCCTAAAGCGTCACATATTGAAGCATGTCCAAATTCTTCCCAAGGCGTCAGTTAGGTGACGCCTTGGGAGTGAGAATGGGCTGTTTTTCGATAACATTTGAAAAAAACTTATCAAACCCCAAATTTTGAATGGTAGGCACCATTAAGTCCATATTACATTTTGCTATGAATCTATAACCTGAAACAAGAAAGATTGTAGATTAAAAATCACTCGGTGGGTAGGGGTCAGTTGAAGGGCACCGATATTGAAATATAAACATGCAAAATAAAAACATAAATTAAGGTGAGAAAGAGCAAAAGAGAAACAAAAAAGGGACAGAGTCAAGCCAAGAGAGTAGAGGATAAATGGAGAGAAAAGGTTCCTAACAGGATCCCATTAGAGGCCGAGAGAGACAATCTGTCTGAGGAGGAGAGATGTCACTTACACTGTGAGCACACACTCATCACCCCATCCCTTCCTCTCTCACATACTCAATCACTCACTCTCCCTCCATCCTTCTCTTCTTTTCTTATCCCATCACTCCATCACACGCACAACACCACTCCTAGTGAGAAGCGGTCTGAGAATACACACTCGTGTCTGTTTATAATAAACCTGGCTGAAAAGACCAGACTGAAATGAATTCACAGGCTGGTTCATGCTAGTTTTATGCTGGTCTAGCTATGGGACTATAATTATTTGTATGTTTATTTATAAGATACTTTTAATCCAAAGTTTAGTTGAGGGTTGAATCTCCTCCTCTCTCTCTTGTTCCACTTTCCAGTTTTTCTTTTAAATGGCTCTCTAATGAATAGCAATTACGAAATTAATTAGGCTCTCTATATGGTCCACTGTTCGGCTATACTACATTACACTATATTATTCCATAATACCGTTTGGCAGATCATAACTTTTCAAGCATTTGATCTTTGGAGAGATATGAAATGAGGTAGATGGTAAGATGTTTTTATTTTTAGAAATAGGTATTTTATGTTCACCAAGGCTCTATTTAATTGATAAAAAAAATAACAGTAATAATAACAAATATTATTACAATTACTAATTTTATACATCTTAAAATGTGATTTATTCCTCTGATGCCAAAGTTGAATTTTCAGCATCTTTATGCCAGTCTTCAGGATCAATTATTATCGAACATTTCTTGTCAATGTTGAAAACAATTGTGCTGCTAATTATTTTTGTGGAAACAGTGGTTTGCTTTTAATTTTATTATCTGATGAATAGAAATATAAAAATATAGAAATAGTCGCATTTATTGGAAACATTATGCATGTCTTTACCATCACTTTAGATAAATGTAATGCATCCTTACTGAATAAAAATATTAAATAAAAAATAAAAAACTGTATGCAATAGTATATAGGAAAACAAAGGAATTATTTAAACCAACTGCATCTACACTGCATCACTTCCATAACTATTTGATGAGGGATAATGATAATAATAATCATGTACCTCCAATAAAATGCACCTCATAACTTATTATAACTCATAATAAGTCATAACCCAAATAGTTAAATAGTTATTTATAAAGGAATAAAATTATACATTAAATCACCAAGAGAAAAACAGGCTGAGAGAGGGCTAAATTGCCCAACAACAAAGTCTGTCTCCATTTCACCCTGATACAAACAGTAAATAATGCCGTCATATACTTGTGAGGCCATATATCCCAGGTTGATATTTTGATCTATTCTCTTTGTGAATTCCTGATGTCTCCTTGTTTCTCTTTCTGTGCATACACATGTTGTCTCTGTGCTTGAAATACTCGTCCCCTGCATGTCTTTTGTGAGCGTGCGTGCGCATGTCACCGCATTGAATGTTGACAGGCAGTCTTGAATCAGTGTGTCTGCCTGACACCTGATTCACAGCTGCTCTCGCTGTCTCTCTTGTGTTTTAATACGACTCTGGGGCGTTAAGCCCAGATTATCCTTTCAATTCACATTCAACATTCTAACAATGTTCTGCTTCCCTTCACTTGCTCTCTCATTCATTTCTTATGTTCTTAAACCTTACAAACCGGGTTTTATTCAAAATTCCACATTTGCATCAATCCTGGTTAAAAAATTCTCTTCCTTCTCACTATATTTCCTTCTCCTGTTTGCCACAGTCCTTCTTCGCACCCTCAATCACAATCTCTGTCTCTCTCTCTCTCTCTCTGAAGATTAACACAATCTCTCCGCTCGGAGAGAAAACAAACACAGATAATCCGGACAGCATCATAGGTTGATGACTCTGGATTAGCTCCACGGTTACATTGAGAATAAATGGATATAAATAACAGAGGGAGGACAGATTTACAGCATCCCCAGATGTTTTAAAACTCAACTGGGGGACAACGGCATTAACGACCCAGAGGTCATGAGTTTGATTCTCAGGGAACACACGTCCAGATATAATATTGAGCTTAAGTGATGCATGCACTGCATAATGCTTGAATCCAGTTTGTCCAGGCAGATATTGTTTTATTGTGTTTCCTTGAGTGTCATGTAAGATGCCTATAAATAAATGTATAATTAATGTACAATAATAATTCTAAGTTGTCAAATCCATGAATGTAAATAATAAAAAATTTGAACCTGCAATCTTCTATTCTGCATCACAAATTAATAGGAATGTCCACGGATCTATGTTCAATTCACAGCATCACAGCTTCATAATTTGAATGAGCAAGAAAATGTCCATCACTCTGCTCAACCCTCCTAAAACATGTTGTACCACTAGGTGGCACTGTTGGAAAGCTGTATTGGACTTGCTACAAAAAGGTGGTTAATGCTACTTTAACATTAGTCAAACGCAGAGTCGCTTTAAGGACAGGTTGAACAACACTTCCACAAGAGACCACAGACGTGGATCTATTGCCGGCATATTAAATATTCAAATATACACAAACCTCTTCCATTAAAGGCCTGTGTAGCTAATGCAGCTCTCTATCTCACACAAATGCAAACGCATAAACACAGACTTACAGCAATCTGCATACGCTTAATCAGAGCAAGCCACCCACCAGCCTACACAAACACACACGCACCGCACTGTCTGGATAATTATGACTCTGAAAATTCACTTTGTGTTGATTAGTCTAAGAACAGTGAATAATGCTGTGTAATGCCAGCGCGAGGACAAAGTGTTAAACGAATAGTTTACCCAAAGATTAAAATTCTATCATCATTTTTCTTCCCCTCATGCCGTTCCAAGCTGTAGGCTATATCAGGATTTAGTATTAAAGGGATACTCCACTTTTTTTGGAAATAGGCTCATTTTACAACTCCCCCAAAGTTAAACAGTTGAGTTGTACCGTTTTCGAAACCATTCAACCGATTTTCGGATTTTTAGTATAATATCAGTAACCAGACAGTTTCTGGTCTCGTTAACTTCCATAGTATATATTTTTTTCCTACTATGGAAGTCAATGAGACCAGAAACTGTCTAGTTACTGATATTCTTCTAAATATAAGAAAATTGGCTGAATGGATTCGAAAATGGTAAAACTCAACTGTTTATCTCTGGGGGAGTTGTAAAATGAGCCTATTTCCAAAAAAAGTGAAGTATCCCCTTAAGCTTTGTATTAGTAGAAAACCTGTAATATTTTCGAATAACCATGCTTTCCACGCTCATATTCCCCTGAGACGAGAGATTTATGTATTTTTTACATAAGAGAGGCTAAAGACTACAGTCAGTAATAGGGGCTGTCCCGCATGTTCTCAACTGGTCCCTAGAGGGTGGGATCTCACTCACAGAATGTACACATAGTGTCAGCCATCTTTTTTTAGAAGCTAAGCTAGCAGGCTCTTGTTCTGTGGAGAAAGCTGAGTAGTAGGGGTTACCACCATCCTCTTTTTCCCGGATATGTCCGGCAGTCGATGTCCAGGATTCAGCTTTTGCTTTCTGCAGTCGCCATTTATTGTTTACATGCACACCTTCTGTTTCAATCTAACTGAATTCATTCCGATTGGTGAATCTGAATGTAGTGTTTTCATGAACGCTAAACAAGCAATGCGGTTGATGTGCGTTTTAACATTGCTAAGAAAATTCCCGCTCCTCCTTGAGATATACGAGACCGGTGCGTCTCACAGGAGTCGCTCATCGGTAATCATGCCACCGGCCTCACGCCGTTCTCCCGCGGCCCTCAGTCTCGTCCTGCTCGCCACAGTAAACATAATGACTGGCGACTGTAGAAAGCAAAAGCCGAATCCCGGACATTTTGGGCGATCTCGAAACACATTTTCAGGCAGACTCATCACGGAGACTCACTAGTAGCCTAGACTTCTTGTTTAACTATTGCACTCTGTTACCGGTAGGCGTAGCCTCCTAGGGCAGTGAAGCAAGTGCATTCTGGGAGTTGTTGTCTTTCATCCACATAAGCCAAAAATAATTTCACATTTCTTATACATAAATGACCCATTTTAAATACACATTCATCTTTCCAAAGGTGAAGTATCCCTTTAACACATTCTTCGGTGGAATACACAAAATCTAATTTATTCTGAAAAAGGTCCTAAGAGGGCACTGTAAAAGCCAATGTGATTTTGGTGAATGCGAACAGGGGTCTTTAAGTTCCAAAATGATTACAGAAAAGCACCTAAAAGTACAACAAAAGTGCTCTATATGACTTATTCCGTCTCTTCTGAAGCATATGCTATAGTTTTGTGTGAGAAACAGACTGAAATTTTTGTCATTGGCAGAAGTAGCAACATGTCATTCAAGATTCACAAACCATCTTGACACGTTTTATTACTCTCGATACTGTCATTAATGAGAAATTGTACGCATTGTCCGATTAAATTAATATCATCCATCCATCCATCTTCTTCCGCTCATCCGGGGCCGGGCAGCAGTCTAAGCAGATATGTCCAGACTTCCCTTTCCCTAGACACTTCCTCCAGCTCTTCTGGGGGGACACCGAGGCGTCCCCGCCCAGTGGGACGTGCCCGGAACACCTCCCCGGGGAGGCGTCCAGGAGGCATCCGGAACAGATGCCCGAGCCACATCAGCTGACCCCTCTCGATGTGGAGGAGCAGCGGCTCTACTCTGAGCTCCTCCCGAGTGACCGAGCTTCTCACCCTATAAGGGATCGCCCAGCCACCCTGCGGAGAAAGCTCATTTCGGCCGCCTGTATCCGGGATCTTGTCATTTCGGTCATGACCCAAATCTCATGACCATAGGTGAGAGTAGGAACGTAGATTGACCGGTAAATCGAGAACTTTGCCTTACGGCTCAGCTCCTTCTTCACCACAACAGACCGGTACATCGACCGCATTGCTGCAGACAGAGCCGACCCGAGGCATAAGCGAACTAAGCGGCCGCTTAGGACCCCCTGGCCACCAGGGGGCCCCCTAATCGGGGTTATTTTTTATTTTTATTTTTTTAGATTACTTAAACAAGTGACATAAATCAATGAATGCATGAATATGACTGAATGAATCATTCAAGACAACAAAACTCTGATTTAATGATCAATATACCTGCCTACAAGTTACAACTGCTGCTGTGTCTGCCAGCGTTTAAGTCATGCGCTTAATCCTCTAGACACCTCGCGCGTGCATAGACAATTTGTGCGGGTAGCAGTTTGAATAAATAATAAACATAGCAGTTTGAACTCTTCTCCACTTTATTATACCACACATCAGACCTCCAAAAACCCGCGACACTCCAGTAGCCTACCAAGTGCAGTCTGCTCACGACCCATCTACGGCAAGCCCCGAGGGGAAAAATACATTGCATACACACATACAACCATAGGCGGAAATCGCGGGGGGGGGGGGGGGGGGGGGTCGGGGGGTCAGGACCCCCCCTATCTGAGGGTTGTCCCCCCCAAAAAAAACATTAAAATATGTGTATTGTAAATAATGTAATGATATGTTCTTAAAATAATTAAGAAATAAAATAACACAAATGCAAACGGGGCAATATCGAAAAAAGCGTTCTAAACATTTTGAGACCCCCCTCCCTTGCCTCACAGTGCATTGGTCCACTGCCTCCGTCCCTTTTACCTCAGACACACACATTCCGGTGGCGGGAGAGAAAAACATAGTTTTTGAGTAGTTGTGGAACTCCAGTAAAGGGGGCCGCACACCGGACAAGAAGCGTCGCGCAGCGCCACGTCTTTAAAATTCGAACACATTATTCTCTATGAGTGTACACACACCGGCGGCGCCGTTCGGCGTCTGTCCGCGGCGCCCAGCGCAACGGCTCAGGACCGTGTTCAAAATCCTGCTGCGCCACAGAGCGCCATTTACATAGTTTTATATACAATTTAAATTATTTTTGTCTCATATCGGTGCTGACGGATCCTGACTTCGCCCTATGCTGCAATATGCATTTAGTTTTGCATTTATTTACAGAAATCAGCTGCTTGAATGACTTGCTGGTGTTATTGGATTTTTCAGGTGAGATTCTCAATTCATTCAGTAAACGGATGCTCTGAGGTAAAGTTTTCAGACTGCAGACTCAGGAACGATTGTTTTTAATTGTACAGTACAATAATAACTTAGAACAGACATTATCTTCATGTCATAAACATTACAATACTGCTGGCCATACACTGGTGAGAAAGTCCGGGTGCGCTGTGCATTTAGATTGTAACGCTTTCACTGTGATTTAGTTGGTTTATATCATTTAATATAGTTAAAGAATGAGTCAATGAATGAAATGAAATCGCTGCGCTGCGTGAGGAGAGTATGTAAACAGATTCGCCGCTGGCTTAAACCAGAAAGAAATTTTAAGAAGTATAATGAAATGATCTCCATGCTACACTAATAATAGTAGTAAGGCTTTCCTCTGTATTTTTTTGCCTGTATTATTGGTGTCCCCTTCAAAATTTGCTCTTGAGAATTGTTATGTTTATTGTCCCCCCCAACATTTTGATGAAATTTTCGCCCCTGCATACAACGAGCACCAGAACATCATTACCGGTATTATAGTAACAGACTTTGTTGGATTATGTCATGTAATATTTAACAAAGATTGTTACGATAATAATAATAATAATAATAATAATAAAGCTTTTGAGGACAGTTACACTGTATTGAGAAATAGTAGGCCAAATATTTTTAGTTTTCAAGGCTTGTTGAAGAAATTATTATTTGCTAAAAGTATGACAAAACTGAGAGACATAAGAGATGTTTCTCAGTTTTGTCATAATTTTAGCAAATAATTTCTTTTATATGTTTTGAGACAGTTTTAAGACTGTTAAACCTTTTTTTATTTAAGTAGGCATCTATTTTTTTTATTAAGTATTACCTTTGTTGTAGCCTAATACATAACCTAAGTGTATTCATTTATAATGTATCATTATTGCGTGACATTTGTGTCAATAATCGTCAAACACAGGTGACTCCGCGTCGTGGGAGGGGCCCCCAAATCAAATTCTGCTTAGGGCCCCCAAAAGGCTCGGGCCGGCTCTGGCTGCAGAAGCTGCACCGATCCGTCTGTCAATCTCCCACTCCATCCTTCCCTCACTCGTGAACAAAACCCCAAGATTCTTAAACTCCTCCACTTGAGGAAGGATTTCTTCACCAACCTGAAGTGAGCAAGCCACCCTTTTCCGACTGAAGGACCCCACAGCCCTTAGCAAAGGACCCCGGACCCCATATTCCCGGAGCACTAATTTAAATTAATACAATAAAGCTAAATAATAAATTCAGAAGAACATTAAGATATACCAACGTTATTAAAGCAATTCAAACATAATAGAAGGCTATGACTTTCAATTAAGCTGTGTATTGTGAAACACATTACAAAAAATTTGATTTGACTTGGAATTGGATCCGGAAATTATGCGAATACAAACATTTCAGTGAATCGGTCCATCCAGTTCACAAAACGGGCCTGGATGATTCATTCACAAACTGGGCCGATTCTCTAGATCAATACACTAATTATCTGGTCAGAGTGGTCAATCTTTCTGGAGTGGAAGATTGTAGTGAGGAGTGAATAATTATTTAAATGCCAATCTACTTGTTATGCAAACCAGACTTTGAAGACCTTGAATATAGCACACAAATGGTATGGGCTACTTTTATGATACTTTTATGCTGATTTGTGCCATTTTTCAAGCTTTCACATCTCCCATTCATTGTAATTGCATGCAAAAAGGATCAACCAGTAAATTATTCAAAATGTCCTTTTGTGTTCCATGGAAGAAAAGTCAAATGGAGTTTGGAAAAACTTAAAGGTGAATAAATGATCAAAAGAGTTGAGAACCGAAACTTTAAATACTCAATATATATCCAGACACCTCCTTAAATCTGAAATCTACAGATTTACACTTTGTTCCTTTCTTTAATCCTCTACTCAAGGCATGTCTTCTCAAGGGCAAAGCATTTTTGCACTGTTTGAGAACCAATGAATTTCTAGCTGTGCTCCACACGGTTTTTGAAGCTCAGAAATGACCACAGCACATAACTAACATCCCCCAGGAGAGAGAGAGAGAGAGAGGGGGGGGGGGGCGAGAGAAACCCAATCTGCAGAGAGAAACCCAGCACTGCCTGTACACCGTGGAGATGAGTGAGTGGGCAAGGGAAAGGGAGAGAGTTTCTCCTCAGAAAGGCAGGCATGACCTAGCTTACCAAAAAGGGTCTTGACTGACCCATTCACACACTAAGCCTTAGGCTTTGTCCTCTTTATCCACACATCAAAGGTCTCTTCTTTTATCTGCAAGAAGCTTCTTTCTTCAGTACCTTTCATTTTTATAATGTGCTCCATTTTTTGTCATAACACAATTTGTAATTCAGGGCAGAATTAACAGAGCGGGTGGAAAGGTCATGTGTAAATGAAGATGGTCTGTATGTGTGAAATAAAGAAAGATTTTGTAATTGACTCAGTCAAAAAGATCAGCCAAGACAAGTTCATGCTGGTTTAGCAGGCTAATCTTGCTGGTTATGAGAAATATACATGTCTTTCCAAATGCTCATGGCTTCCTTTCTTCTTTTGTAACTTTATAATGCAAATGAGGATATGCCTGAAATGTCCAAGCTATTCTTTTTTTTAATATGATTATGATTGCAGAACTGTCCAGCTCCAAATAATGACAAAATGTACAATCAAAATGCTCCAGATGATACAGTATTTGACATCATTGATTTCTGCACGTCAAGCGACAGTCATCATTGACGTCAAGAGTTTTTTTCAGTTAATGAATGACTTCAGAAGATTTTAAAGAATTCAGTGACTGCTTAAATGTCTTTTTGTCATTTTTTTGAAGGACAACGACACTAGAGCTCATTCATTTTTGATTTAAAAGAGCAGCTTAGACATTCATCAAAATATCTTCCTGTTTCATGAGCAAAAGAAAGTCAAATAGGCTTGAGAGGAACAATGTGAGGGTGAGTAAATGATGACAAAAGTTTAAATTTGGGTTGAACTATGCCTTTAAGCGTCCATGCTGCATCTGTACATCAACGGATGTATTATATGAGGTTGTTTGTACGTGTAACCATGTTCACCAGCTGGAGTGCCACCAGAAGACACTCCAAATCAGACTCATCATTATCTCCCATAACTCACTGCCCAGACTCTTCATCGATTATTACATTCACCTGTGTCTCATTATCTTATTTAGCTCACCCCTTTTAAGCCTGGTTTTCTCATTCATTATCTGCGAAGTCGTGTTTGGTGTTACATTGCAATTCCGAGCATTCTCCCTGGTTTCGAATTTTGCCCGTGTTCCCTGCCTTGTTGTGTATGTTTGTATGGACTGCCTGTCTGTGTTTGACCTTTCCTGTCCTTTAAATTACGCTTTTGGATTACCTTGTTAAATAAATCCTGCATTTGATCCTCAACAGTATGCGCATCTACGTGTATGTTTGTATGGTACGTGTATCTCCTCTAAGTAAAAAGCGACCACGCTCTAGGCTCTGTGGGTTCCTGAGAGGTCATGGCGGGCATTGTGATGACAGAAATTGCTCCTATTGGAAACACTTTTCTCCCTGGGGCGAGCTCTTCCTCTCTGTGCACTGCTTTCTTTTCTTTTCACTATCTCTCTCTCTCTCCCTCTGTCTCAAAGAAATCTTCAACTTCAGCCTTTCTGATATGGAGCGAAATAAACAAGAGGCAGGCATGACGTTCGGCTGTTCTGAATGAGATAGGCAGGTGGCCAAACTAGAGCGGGGTCCTGTAAACACAAACACAAACACAACAAATAATGTTCAGCAGTTTTTTTGTTTTTTGTTTTTTGCTTAATGGGCTGGAAACCAAAGGGGAGCTTAGTGCTAATTTTACGCTTTGTTTATTCTAATTCTATTAGAGTGGTATCTTTCATGTTTTCTATTAGTTGCGCGTGGGTTCTCCGACTAAATCCCTTTTAACCTCTTCAGTCTTTGTCTTCAGATACTCCCACCTGCATATCTTCGCTCATTGTTCTCTTTCTCTGTCTTTGTCTCATTCTTCATCTCCATCATTTTGTCTTGCAGCGCAGCCAGGAGTCCCGGCCAGAATTCCGAGCCCTAATGGACAATGGAATCGTTTTGACAGGAATATTAGAGAGAACTGTAACAAGGCAGCAATCTTAGAAAATATGATTGGGCGAATAAAGCATCAGTGCAGTGGAGGATGAAGAAGGAATTCAAGGAGAGACATAGGAGGAGTTCATTTGTTTACCCATAATTCCCCTTTTTCATTTCCTCCTTCACTAAGCATTAGAAGACTGAAGCATTCCCTCTTTTGCATTCTAGTACTTTCTCACTTTTTTTCCCCCCAGATGAACATGTTGTTGCTTTAAGGTGGCTCTTTCAAAGTTCATGATTTACAGGAATACTTCACCCATAAATGTAAATTCTGTCACAAGTTACTCACACTTTCTTTCTTCTGCACTGCAGAACATAAAAGAAGATAAATGAATCAGTGTTTTTTTTGTCCATACAATGGAAGTCAATGGGCTCCAATGTTGTTTGGTTCTCAATGCTTTTCAAAATATGTTCTTTTGTGTTCAGCATTGGAGAAAAATGGATACAGGTTTTGGAACATGAGGTTTTGTAACCCTTTATTGGAGTTACACATTAAAGGTTCTCAAAGCGATCCTGGGTGTTGACGTTCGAATATTTTCAAACAAATCGGAGCTAGACCCTCCCTCCTCCCCATCTCATCTCCTCCCCCTCCCTTCCGTGCTTCCTGAAATAATTGTGAACGTGCATTTCTAGCTAATTATATCCTTGTGTGGGTTTGGCGAACATAAGCGTCAATTTAGAAGAAAAAAAACAATTTAACGTTACCCCCCTGTCAAGCAAAAACAGAGCAACCTGAATGTCGGACTGGAAGCCCTTCTGCCGCCGGAGTTCTCGCCATCGTTCAAAAGCTTTGCTACCGATGTAAATTCGGAACTTTGCACATTCTTTATCCGACTCCTTCTTCTTTTTAATTTGTTCTTCAGAACGACGTCTCTTTGGTCGTGTGTCGGCCATTTTTCAAACTTCCCTCTGATGCTTCTATCTCCTTCACACACACACACCCTTCATGTGCACGCACACTAACCCCCCAGACCCACCCTCAAATACTTCTTGCCAGTGATTGGCTGGAACACTGTTTGTTAGGTTTCGTGGTCCGGGTAAGACATGATTGTTTTTGTTGCCGTTTGTGGAGCCTGTGGTGTCTACAGAGACCGCGTTTTTTTACAGTGTGTTTAGGGGACAGGTAGCTAGCTGATAGTGAGGAGACGTTTGATGTATTTGACAACAAATGTTTTGGCCCAGCATCGCTTAGAGAACCTTTAATGTGAGTTACGTAATAAGACTATTGTACTTTTTTCAAGTAAACCCCTGTAAAGTTTAGTCTGCAATCCACCTTATTTTTCAACATGTAAGATCTCAGATTTATTAGCCACACAGAGTGCAGTAAACTTTAAAACTGTCTGCGCTACAAACCAGCGTGTTTATAATTAAGACACTACATTAAAATAATATGGTAATAAAAACAGTTTGCAACATCAAGCAGCATAACAAGCTGTTTTGTACAGCTAAAAATAACTGGAAGCCAAACACATTCAAATTAGAAATGGTCGCGCCCGCTTATATCTGAAAAATAAGGTGGATGCTAGTTCTGTATCCCAAACCAGGAAATGTGAAAAGGGTCCATTTGTACTTAGTTTAAATAGACAAAGTCTTTACATTTGCAGTTAGTTACTGCATGTGCAGCTTTAAAAGAAAATAACCGTCCTATCAAAAAAAAAAAAAAAAACTAAATGTGCAAGACTTCACATAACATCTTCAGTATACCTGCTAGCAACTTTAGCCGCTTTTCCACCGGCGGGCCGAGCTTAGACTGGTAAGGACTGCACTGCACTGCAAATTCGAACTTTACATTTTTATCTTTAATACTATCTGCCCTAGTGTATGTCTTACTTCCACGTCTCTGTATCTCTCTATATACGGTCTCCTCTCTCTGGCCACTCGTTTAATCTCCCTGCTCCTTTCTGTCGCTTTCCTCTTTCCAGTTTTCCCTTATCGCAGTAACACATCCCTGGCCTAAAATCCCTCCCAGGCTCACTTGCAGCCAAAGCCTTTTTTAACACTGACTTCCCCACACCTGCCAGGACTGTCACAGAGGTAAACCCCCTGACTTTATTCACTCACACGCTCACACAAACTTGCATGATCGCAGTATAGTCGACCTGAGGTACACACAAACGAGTCCAGGAAGCTGGATTGACATCAATACAACTGTGCTGGCTTTTCCCAGTGTCTGATCACAGATCCAGATCTGAACAGAGAATACACACAATCACCTGGCCACCAAGCAGCTTGGAAATAGCGCTTCAAACATTTTAACTGTAACAGGAAACATGAAGTTCACATCACTGGAAAACCTGATTAATTGAGATTATGTATGACAGTTTGATTCTGTCATCTTTTACTTAGGTTCATGTTGTTCCTGTAAGCAGTTATACTTGCAGTCAAAAACAGATAAAGAATCTTTACACAGCTTTTAAAAACAAAGAAAAAAACACTGAACAGAAGTGTGATGAACAGGCAGAATTGAACTAATAATCTTCTCTATTCAGATTAAAAAATGGTGTTACTTATGTGCTCTAAGGCCATGTGTCCACCAAAGTGTTTTTCCACGCGCCTGGCGTATGTTTTCAATTGTTTTCAATGGGAGCGCCACGCTTTTTAAACGCCTGGAGCGTAAAGAGACGCTGAGTGTTTTTTTCACGCTGAAGCGCCGAGCACCCAGCGTTTTTTACTGGTCGCCGGCAGTTGAAAAATGTTCAACTTTGTTCATCACTGTCACTTCTTACCCAGCCGTCCAATCACAGTGGAGGAGGGGCGGGACTAATTCCACACTGACCAACTGTCACAACATTCTTTCTGTACAACGACATCAACCAGCAGAGCTAACCAAACAAAATGGATGAAAAATAATTTTTTAGTATGAAACAAATTATCTGCGAAATCAGTAACAAGTAAACTGTGCTGCGGATATTCTGTATCATAGCAACGAAACGTCTCAACGGAAAAAAACGCTGCGCTGCCAAAACGCTCTCAAGCGCCCAAAGCACGGCGTCTTAAGCAGAGCGTCTGGCAATTTCAGCTGGCTAAAAACGCTTTGGTGGACACACGGCCTAAGCGATGTCGGGTGACGTGACTTCTTGTTGACGTTTAAAGTATTTTAAAAACAAAATGGAGGCTAGATAGACTTCCCTCCTCATCATCTGCACTGACCCCCCAAACCCCACCCCCAGGGCCTTCTTGTCAGTTATTGGCTGGAACAGTTTGTTATGTTTCGTGGAGCGGGTTGCCGCAGTTTGTTTTGTTGCCATTTGTGGAGCCTGAGTTGTCTGCATAAGGGACAGGCAGCTAGCGGATAGTGAGGAGATGTTTGCTGTATGTGACAAAAAATGTTTTGGCCTAAAAAAACGTGTGACATCGCTAAGAGCACCTTTAACAAATAAAGCAAATATATATTTATGTGAATAAATGCATTATAGTATAACATATAGCTAAGTGTTGCATGTTAAATACATCAGGGTGACGGAAATTGTGTTTTTGCATAAGCAATGGCATGTTTTGACTATTTGTGCACATACTGTGTGAGGGAAGCAACATCTATCTACAAGGAGTGACAGCTTTCTTATAAATAATCCAACTCAGAAGTGTTTAAACTCACATTCAGCCAGAACACAGGCAGATATTTAGAGCCTGTACACCAAGATTATCTATGAATAAGACATTCTGTTCTGTTCCTTTAACAAACCTAACATAGTTTTGGAATATAATGATTTAATGCATGAGACATTTTTATGTTGTTGTTTTTTTTTTTTTCTTTCTGTTGTCCTGTTTGGAGCTTGACAGTCCCTGGTGACTATGAACTGTCATTGTATGACAAGAGCTTCTAAAAAACCTTCTACTTTTGAGTTCTATGGAGAGAAAAAAATACAGCATGTGTGTCTGAGGCTGAGTAAACAATGACAGAATTAAAATCTTTGAGAAAACTATTCCTTCAATTTACTAATGTATCATGTGACGTTTCAGGTGATGCGAAGATGCCCACAGGCGAACAGTGCCACTCAGAATCTCTATCAGTGAATGAGTGCGGTCCCATGGGGCTCCCGCGTGTAGCATGCACCACACGGCATGTCAGCGTAAATCACACTCTTTTCTCTGATCGGTGTCTCGCGCACACGCACGAATGCAAGACGAGGCACAGATTGTGATGGGGCTGATTCAACATTGACTCACATCGCCTATACAGCACTGACTCTCATTTTGGCCTTTTGTTGAGGTTTTTTTTTTCTTCCAATGGATCAGATTTTCTCACGACACCTGACAGAATGAGTAACCTGCCCCTCTTACACCAGAGCATCATCTGCTCTATGAGGCGTCTTCTGATCTCTACCCACCTTCTATGAGCCCGTGCCCACACACAGGACCGTAGCTAGAGGATTCGGGGCCCCCCTGAACAAATATTAATGTGGGCCCCCACCACCCTTCACCAATTTCATATACTGTACTATAGATTAGCATGGAGGCCCACATATAACAAAAGAAAGGGCATGTTGTAAAACCTTCATTTTAAAAGTTAAATGTTTATATAAAAATTACAACTAATAAAAAACTAACAAAAAGCAAGAAATTGTTAAATAATGATAAAACCAATTTTTAAAAAAGTAATAGCTAAATAATGTTTTTTTTTCTTCCCCGTCAGTCTGTTATAATTCATATATCAAAAAGTAAACATTTAGAAATTGACAAGAATGCAGTCAAAAAAAAAAAATATATATATATATATATATATATATGAAGAGTTCAGATGCAAAAGCCTCTAAATGCCATTTGAAATTTTCTTCTTTCATGATGATTTTTGTCAAACTTGTATATTTAACTCTAGTAATTTCACTTAAATAACAATTAATAGGTAATTATCATTGCCATTTAAGTGAAATCACTGAACTTAAATATACAAGTTTGACAAAAATCATCATTAAAGAAGAAAATTTCAAATGGCATTTAGAGGCTTTTGCATCTGAACTCTTCATATATATATATATATATATTGCTTTATTTTTAATAAAGATCATACTGAACTGGTAATATTATTAAATAAAGCTAAAACATTTTCTTATTCCCAGTGAAATAACAATAATTGTTCAACTGGGATACCATAACTCTCCTGGCCTCCCTCTCCTTCTTTTCATGGTGTTTATGGAACCCTGATTTAAGTTTTCTTATCCCCGACAGCCCTGCCCACACACACAAACTTTTCCCTGCTGAAAAGACCAGCGATGGTTACCAGAATATACTGTGTTTTGGATGCAGGTCAACACTATTGTGCTGCAGTTCCCACCAGGCTTCTTAACTAGCTTAGCCAGCAAGACTTTCTTGTTCAGCCTGCCTCAAACAGAAAGACTATGCTGGTCGACAACCTACTGTAGCCATATTTAGCTGACAGCCAGCAGCCGAGTTTGTGTCCAACATGTTTTATGAATTTTGGGATATTGCCTAAAAATACAAATAAAAACCCAGCACCAAACTGGAAATTCATGCTGGCTTTAGATCGGCTTTTCAACAAGGTTTTATCCCTTTCGCATATTTCCTGTGCATTCTTCTCACCTTGTTCAGAATGATCACGGCCTCTTGGTTGGCTCCAGTGATGTTAAAGGTGTCCCCTGACTCTCCGTCCAGGATGGTGTACTCCAGCTTGGCATTGTCTCCCAAGTCAGCATCTGTTGCTGAGATCCGACCCACCTCCGCCCCTGGCATGGCCAACTCTGACACAGAAAACAGCCAGGAACCTGAGATAGGAAAAAGATTTGGACATGAGAGACGGGATGAGAATGGGACATGGGCAATCATTTATCATCCTCATATTTGATTTACGAAAAGCTTTAAACTGAAGCTTCTCATATTTCACTGTATTTCAATAACAAGTTTATCCTTTTTGAGTTTCTCCATTAGACTTTGGCTGTTGATTGATTACGCAAAACTGGTTGTTAGCGAAGATTTTTCGTCAATGATGACAAAAATTCACATCATGATGATAATTCATTTGGGAACACTTTACAATACGGTTTCATTTGTTTCATCTGTCATCATTAGATGCGTACGTTTTAAAAATCAGCATTTACTATTTAATTTTATATTATTATTATTATTATTATTGGCTATTATTGGCTTACTTTTTTCATTGTAGAGCTAATACATTTTTTTACAACATTTATTTATCTTAGTTGTTAATCTCAAGCATTACTAATGTTTTTTAATATCAAAAGTTGTATATTAACATTGCACTGTGAACTAACGTGAATATTTGTATTAACTAAGATTAACAAAGGTGAATAAATGCTGTAAAAAAATGTATTGCTCATTATTAGTTTGTGTTAGTTAATGCTTTAACTATAACAAATAGAGATCTTACTGTAAAGTGTTACCAATAATTTTAATTAAAACATGAAAAAACAGGAAAAAAATCACAATGCAAGATATTACAGTAATACACTAACATTGTTTTTTGAAGAAAAAAAGTCTAAAAACAATCTTGTTTCTGAAGCTAAACAGTGAATGGACACTGGGAAATTAAAGTGCTTTGCGAGTGGGTTAAATATAAGCAAAGACAGAATGTTATAAAACAATGATAGGATTTTAATGTGACATTTATATACTGAGAAAAGTCAAGAAGGAATGAAGGATAAAGAAAAATGATGGTCTAAAACATGATATCTGCCTTCATCAGAGTTGTATATATAGTGAACATTAGTTCCAAATGTCACAACCCAGGACATTACACAGTACATCTCCATTAGACACCTTATATCCGTGACACAACAAAACAACAGCCTGTGATGAAAGTCAAAGCTAATAACCATCTCCGTATATCAACCAACTGCACCAAAATGTGCAGAAATATAACACCAGCCTTTCAAATCACTCCCTCGGTAGTGTGCATTAGTTCTGCATTTTTAAGGGCTTTGAAATTCAGCACAGACTGACATGTAGTTGATGTCCTGCTGTTCTTCGATGAAGGTGTGTTGGCTGATGGGGAAAAAGTCTACGTTACAGCAAGTGTGTGAAGATTCGTCTACAGAGTGGACACCGTGTCATTGCTTAGACTTCAAAACGCTCTGTCACTTCTGTCAAGCAAATGCACGAAATTCCACTTAGAAGATGTCGTCTGCGATTCGGCACACTTAAGACAAAATCGGTAGTACCTCAGAGTGCAGCCAGTCTGGACGATGGGTTGGGGTGACACATTTAGGCGGGGCGAACCCTAATTGGATTATAATACCGCAATCTTATTGGTGTAGACGATTCTGGTCTGTCAGGAAATGCCAAGATGCAAACGAAATTGTAAAAATTCAAACATATATGCACTGTTAAGGTGGACATATTTTATTTGATTCAATATTTATAATATATATATATTTTTAATTGCAATAGAAATTCATAAAAAAATCCTACAAATAAATAAAATGAATAATCTTTCAGTGTGACTTTTGGCGAAAGTCGAATTTGCGGCATTTTTAAAACAATAAAGTTGTAAATATGGATATTTTTCTATATCGCATCGCATCGCTTTCTATATTGAACGCATCGCTTCAGTTCAGAAGGTCTTTATTAACCCGCCAGAGCCGTGTGGAGCACTTTTATCACAGATGGATAGGGTTCGAAAGAATTTCAAAAAAATATACCCATTGAATTTCATTATAAAACTTGGAAGAGCCAGGACTTTTATATATATATATATATATATATATATATATATATATATGAAGAGTTCAGATGCAAAAGCCTCTAAATGCCATTTGAAATTTTCTTCTTTAATGATGATTTTTATCAAACTTGTATATTTAAGTACAGTAATTTCACTTAAATAACAATTAATAGGTAATTATCATTGCCATTTAAGTGAATTCACTGAACTTAAATATACAAGCTTGATAAAAATCATCATTAAAGAAGAAAATTTCAAATGGCATTTAGAGGCTTTTGCATCTGAACTCTTCATATATATATATATATATATATATATATAACTCCGAATGAATTCGTCTGAAAGAAGAAAGTCATGTACACCTGGGATGGTAAATCATAGGCTAATTATAATTTTTGGGCGAACTACCCCTTTAATAAATATGTCTGTCTATGTAGTAGAAAGGTGATTTTAAATCGGTGCTAAACATGTCTAGAGAAAATCGATTAAAAAAAGCTGTAGAGTTCCCTTTTGCCAATGTAATAAAACGATATCTTAACACTGAACAAACTCACTTCAAACAAGCAAACACACAATGACAGCTATACCTGTCACCTCAGAAATCACAAATCAGGACAGAAGAAGAGCAGGGAAGCAAACGGGTGCTCATCTTTTTCCGAAGCAGCTTTAGTCGGCCAATCACACAGCATGAAGGGACGAGATCAATGTTCTGTGACTTCGAGATAGCACTCCCCGTGCACTGGGTGACTGTAAATGTGTTCAGGAGGGACAAGCAAAGTGCCACCGCAGCGCCTGCTCGATCTCACTTCAAAAGCACCACCTTTACTCTCGGCCTCACCTCTGCAATGAGAGAGCCTGCTAGTTTTATTCTTTTAATTCATTAAAAGCCACTCTAATGGGGCTGGGCTTCCCAGGGACAGAAAAGGGATTGGCTGGTATGAGTCAGTGCCCAATGGGAGATTAAGAGGAGAGTATTTAGAGCTTTTCAATGATAGGCAGATGGAGTTAATTAGCAGGTCTGTGGATGAAAGCAGGTTCAGCTCAGTAAATAACATGGACAATTACCTCAGGTCCTCTGAGCGAGATGTGTGAGACTCAGTGTGGGCAAGACTACATGTGGGCAAGCAAAAAATGGATTTTGAAAAGAAACCGATTTAAGCGCTACAACGAGTTTTTGATGGATGAATAGATACAGAGGACTGTTTTGTTTGTAAATAAGGGGAAAACAGCTTGATTCAAAGATGTAGTGATTACAGAGTTGAATAGAAATGCGAAGGAAAGAAGAGGGAACAGGCAGGAGTCAAAAAGAAAGTAAAATCAAGAGAGAGTGAGAGAAGGAAAGGAGAAAATAGAGGGCTTATCTATGGATGAGGCTTTATGTTGCAGTAGAAATGAGACCTCTGAGATGGGAGAGTCATTAAAAAAGTGTCTAGCTGGCTAAAGCTCAAGCGCTGGTTGAAAATTAGATTGAATAAAATCTGCATCCTTTTAAGACGTCCATCACTGTGGCACTTATGGAGGCAGGGTGTATAATGAACGATGTGGAGAGAGAATTGTCCCAGAGCATCCCACCTCAACATCAGTTGCCCTGTCCCTTTACCGTTATGGAGATCAACTCTGATGGTAGATGTCATAGTTACACACCATCTGGATCCTCCCATAGGGTTACAACAAGGGACCATGAGAAGGGGTGAACAGTTTCTTCTATAATCAAGTACTGATATAAAGCAGAAATATATCACACAGTTTAATTAACACATGCACAATATAAGCGCAAAATTTTATATTTGAAAATATTTATACATAATACAAAAATAAATTAATGAAAAAAATAAACATTACAAAAACAAAAATTAAAAATTAAAAAATTAAAAAATTATATATAAAAAATATTGATATACTTAGACGTCAAAATATAAGTTTCCTAAACAAATCGACGATAATCAGCCCAAATAAAAAAGCCAAATATCAATCAAATATTAATGTAATTTTTAGCATTCATAATATTTACTAAAATAACCTGAAAATAATTAGTTTAAAAAAATTGCAAAGAAAGATTTACTTCAGATATCAAAATATAGTTTCCATCAAGCTCAAACGTCCAAACTCAAAAGTCCAATAAAAAAAAGAAAAGAAAAAAAGACAATTATAAACCAATTTTATTTAAACCTGACTGTTTTTTTGGAACAGCTTTTATTGTGGAAAGTGCAAAAACAGAGGCTCTATGCATATTACATAAAGAGGAAGCTATAAACTGTGGAAAAGAAATAAAAAATAGGCCATTCAAAAGTAGTCATTCTGACGAATGTGTATATGTGTAATAAATAACACGATGGATATAAGGTGCTGTTCATCAAAAGAGCAAAGCAATCAGTAAAGACCCACTGAGATGATATGATTATGCAGGGGTTTTAACATGTTATTTGCATCCAGGTCCTGCTGTGAGGCTTAATGCATTGTAGAAGTGTTGTCCCGGTGCTTTAGCTCACCTCCCGTGAATGGGCGCACGGCATCGTGGGATTACGAGAGGGTTAACACTGCTCACTCGTGCCAAAAGGATATATTCAGCACAGCAAGGATTCGGCACAGGGGGAGTTAGCTAACAGTATATGAATACATCAAAAGACTAACTGGAGGAACACTGAAAGTGAGAACGAGAGGCAGGGATTTAGAAATTGGTGTGGCGGCATTGAGCGAGGTCTCAAAGGGAGAGATGCGTGGGAGATGGACAGTTAGCGCATACTGTTCCTCAGTCTGAAAGGACTGAGAAAGCTAACGGGAGGGAAAGAGAAGTAAGAGGAGGTGAGCTAAAGAAAGAGAAAAGGTGAAGAGGGACACAAGAGAGATGATGAGAGGCCAAGCGCTTGTGCGTGGATGTGCATCTGTCTTCCATGAGTATGTGCTGTGGCGCGTGAGACTGAGGGATGGAGAAAGTTGAGGTACAGAGGGGGGGGCGGCGGGAGACGTGTCTGTGGGCAATGATTAAGCCGTCAATTGAAGCAGAAAGCGCTGAACTTTAGATGAAATATTAATAAATAGAGCAAAAGTAAGCAGGCAAAGAAAATGAAAAAGGATTAAAAGGAGGCTAATATGAACTACTATTTTAATTACACTCTTCAAGGATGTGGAGCTTAATTAGAGAAGACAATTATTGGAATTACTTCTATTATCGAACTCCTCCAATATTATTTAAATCACTATTTTCTGCCATTCTGCCGTGGAGTTTAATCTGCGCTAAATAAGGATGACTTGGCTTGAAACCTCCATTTACACAGCATGCACCAGACTGGGCCAGACTTGTCTAGATCACCTTAATTATAAGTAATACTGGATGGCTCACAATCACAGGGTAAGAGAGAAGCTTACAGGTCTACATTTTGCCTGCTATACATACCCCTAAAAGCCATTTTAGTTGATAGGCTAATCAACATACGGCTGTACGTAAGATGGAGCAGACTGCTTATAGAGTACATGTATTGTACCCAGCACACTGTAAAAATGATACGATCAATAATTTATGTCAACATATGTTAAAGAGCTCCTATCATAGGACGAACCTGATCCATATACACTGGATACTGAGCCCTCCTTCGGGAACAACCGGCTTGCGAATCCACATTTGAATCCATTTATGTTTTTGAATGATTCGTCATTAAAATGATGAGAACACAAGGTTCGGGCTATACTGTTGTGGTATCGTTGCAAATATGAACTCTAACCACTGATTCTTCACATGCTCGTCCCTGGGCAATGGAAACAAGTGGCTGAACTGTCTTTGCAATGTAGAACACAGCGTCTTCTCGACATGACGTTATTCAGCTGAAGTATTTGAATGTGTTCTCGACGTTACTTCAAGTCAACAACTCGCACAGTTGTTGAGAGCGGCCAATGAGCTAATGTTTTGTATCTACGTCACGACGAAACAGCTAATGACTCGTTTCAAAAACAATTCATTTCATAGACTCAGAGTCGACTATCACTTTTGAAAGACAATAACTTTATATACGGTGCACTTTCAGATATAAATCTTTGCAGGATGTTTTCATTCCCTTAGAGCTATTTTCCACACTACATGAACAGTCATTTTCAAAAATCCATGATAGGGGCTCTTTAAACATCAGTTGATTGTACTTTTTTACAGTGCAAAAACAGTAGATGCTGGTACTGGTGATAATAATATGCATTGCACATTTTAATATTACATTAGATATATTACACTCACAGTAAAAGCTTTGAGGACAGTAAGATTTTTTTAAAGAAATTCATACTTTTATTTAGCGAGGACTTATTAAAATGGTTTAAAAAATTACAGTAAAGGCATTTATTATGTTAATATCAATTTATATTAATTTATAACATTTATAATATTACCAAAAGATTTATTTCAAAGTGACATGGATGGATGGATGGATGGATGGATGGATGGATGGATAGATGGATAGATGGATAGATGGATAGATGGATAGATGGATAGATGGATAGATGGATAGATGGATAGATAGATAGATAGATAGATAGATAGATAGATAGATAGATAGATAGATAGATAGATAGATAGATAGATAGATAGATAGATAGATAGATAGATAGATAGATAGATAGATAGATTTTTGTAATATATTTGTGGCCAACAAGTTTCTTGGGAGAAGAGAAAGGAGATGAAAAAAGAGAAAACAGACTGGGAATGGTGACCGATATTGCTTGAGAAGGAGAACGGGGGGAGGGAAGTAGATGAGAAGGAAGGGACAGAGATTGTGTTTATGTCAGGGCTGCACTGTTTTCGAGGAGAAATACAGGTGGTGAAATCAGTGTTGTGTGTTTGCTTCGGGTGTTAATACCTCCAGAGGACTCATACTCTATTTCTCTCACAAAGAGCGCTGGGGCTGTGGGGTAAATCAAAAAACACATCCACACCCTCAGCTCAAAATGACTTTAATATCAAATCCCTTCACGTAATTCCACTTTAATAACCGCAACAATTGTGTCCAGGCCACCAGGTGTATATTGTCAGTCTGCGTCTGGCTCCCCCAGGACACCTCAGGTCATCTGACGTGGTCAAGGCATCATTTAAAATACCCAGGTTAAACTAAAGCTCACTCAGAACTAACCTCTGAAACTAGATCACCGTATGCTGACCTCTATCAACAATGCCCTCAAAGAGCCCTGGCACACTGTGCTGTCTAAATCAGTCCTGTGATTCAACGTCCCTGTAATCTAAAAGACCTTGCCCATAGCACAGTTTCTCCAATTACTCACCATCATATATATGGTGTGTTAAATAATAAAAGACATCAATGCATGGGCAGTGTCCAGAAGAAGAGACACTTCAAAGTAATAAGCCAGGATTGACAAGTTTGTGCAGCTAGAGCTCAAAGTCCACACTCTCTTTTAGTTCTAGCAAGCGGCCACTTTACTTTCTTTTCAGCTTCGTGCGAGAGAGTGGAAGTTGCGAGTTCGTGGTTTGGTGCGAGACCCCCGTCGCGCTGGCAGTCCGACGGCTGCATTCATCATAGAGACATAGGCGCAGACAGAAAGCCCTGCCGGGAACATTCCCATTAGCATGGAAATCACTTCCCTCTTACCTACCCCCACCAACCACTCCACATCGCTCGTTCTCTGCCTCCATACAAGAAGAATGGCTCTAACTCGTATTATTCTGCGTGAAGGCACACTGCCAGGGTAGATGACAAGAAAAGCGAAATCGTTGACCATTTTTCCCGCACTCCACTCTCCCTGTCGCCGATAGAACAACGGCCAACTTCCTGATTGATTCCATCGCTGACGTTTGGCTCTGGGGTTATTCCTCAAAAACTCACACAATGGAGACAAACACTAAAAAGTTTCCCTACCGCTCATGTCATGTTACTGTCCACCTGCTCTTGTGTCAGATTCAAGTCTACAGTAGTGGATTTTCTTAGCAAAAGAGCAATGCTAAAATGCAAATCACTGAATAAACATGCATAATTAAGAAAGAAAAATGAATAGGCTTTTCAACATTTTAAAAATGCATTTCATATCCTTTTGTTAATGTTATAAAACATGAAAATAACTTTGTTAACGTTTTAGGGCCAGATTTGCTAACCCCCTCTTTTGGTGTTAAAAAAAAAAAAAACTACCGTCAGGATTTACTAAAGACACACAGTGACAAATGTGCTCTGAAAAGGTGTGGACAGGGTTATTTTTGTAGCTGACCGTTTTGAACATGCATTTATAGGAGCGTATTTAAATGAATCATGCAAGGAGGTTTGCACTAGTCATTTTACTGGTATTTGTGCCATTCTTTAACGCCCCCAAAAAAGCATGTCTTAAACCAGATGCTAATTTTCACTGCTCTGGGTAGATTGCTTCGGTCATTATGGAAATTATCCAGCTGTGTATGTGTTCTTTAATTTGCACGTCGTCAGTAAATCACGTGCAGAACTTTCCACTCCCAACAGCGCTTAACTTTACAAAGACACTTTACACTGTAAAAAACAAAAATTATAATAATTAATATATAAAATGATTAGAAATAAATATTAAATGGAAATAAGATTAAACATATAATAGAATATAATGATTTAAAGGTGCTTTATGTATTTTTTTTAGCGGCCTCTATCGGTGATGTTTCAGATTGCAACCAATTTTTACAAGAGCACGCGTGAGAGAGCAAGAGCGTGAGCACTCATGGTACAGCACACTGAGACTTTCAACACACTGGAGAAAGTATCACACAACATGCTGGAAACTCATGTAAACTCCCACTGCATTGTTACAATAATAGGATACTTTTATAAGCTTGACGCTGAACTAATGCTCCATGCTCGTACCATGATGACGTTACATTTGTGGTGTTATCTAGCATAAGGCATTTCAGCCCGTTCTCATCCCAAGGCGTCATATACTGACACTTTTGACAATGCGTATACATCCATCGCACATGCACCCTTTAGCGTCAATATGAGACGCAGATACAGTATATATGGGCCAGAAGGCGCCTCCTAGTGGTCTAACCCTAACCCTACCGCAGACCTAAACCTAGCCATAACCGAAGCGTGTTATATTGACGCTAAAGGGTGCCATGTGCGTTGGATTTGGACGCATTGCCCTAGGATGAGAATACAGTAAGAACAGTAAAATCGTAGGAAGTAAAATTACTTACGTGTCTGGAAATGTGTATTATAAACAATATGATAGTAGTGGGATGAGTGACTTTAGAGAGTAGATCTAGTACATAAAATAAAAGTTACTTTTTGTTATTCTGGAACAGTCTTTTGAGTTCATTTCATGTCTCATTTACAGTATGTTGTAATTTACAGTATGTTGTAATTTACCTTGCTATATCATTACAGTTAACCATTATTTCAGTATATCTGAAAACTTGTAATTTATCACAATAAAAATAGCCGAGGTCTCTCCATAATTCAAACGCTCTGCCGATGTTGATTCGTGTTTTTGTCCTAATTGGATCCGAATCACGTTTGGCATGACGTGCTACAACAGATAAAGTTTTGTTTTGTTTTTATATTTATGTGGAGTTTGTGTTGGAGTGTGTGTTGTGCTGGAGGCAGGTCATTCCCAGATAGCAAAATTGTTGTGGCCCAGATCCGGCCCACAGTTGACACTTTCATCTGGCCCACATACCGCGTGGAATGATGGCACTTGGGCGGACCGCTCCTGTTTGCCAGATTTGGGCCACAATTAAGCCATAGCAATGCCACATGTCAGCCATAAAAAAAATGAATGAAGCAGAACTGGCCCACATCTGGCCCACGCACCAAAATTGCTGTGGCCCAGATCCGGCCCACAGTTGAGACTTTCATCTGGCCCACATACCGCATGGAATGATGGCACTTGGGCGGTCCGCTCCTGTTTGCCAGATTTGGGCCACAATTAAGCCATAGCAATGCCGCATGTCAGCCATAAACAAAACAAATGAAGCCGAACTGGTCCACATGTGGGCCAGATGAAAGTGTCAACTGTGGGCCGGATCTGGGCCACAGCAATTTTGATGTCTGGGCCAGATTTGGGTCAGGTGTGCTTCATTCGTTTTTATTATGGCTGACATGCGGCATTGCTATGGCTTAATTGTGGCCCAAATCTGGCAAACAGGAGCGGACCGCCCAAGTGCCATCATTCCATGCGGTATGTGGGCCAGATGAAAGTGTCAACTGTGGGCCGGATCTGGGCCACAGCAATTTTTATATCTGGGCCAGATTTGGGCCAGTTCTGCTTCATTAAATTTTTTATGGCTGACATGCGGCATTGCTATGGCTTAACTGTGGCCCAAATCTGGCAAACAGGAGCGGACCGCCCAAGTGCCATCATTCCACGCGGTATGTGGGCCAGATGAAAGTGTCAACTGTGGGCCGGATCTGGGCCACAGCAATTTTTATATCTGGGCCAGATTTGGGCCAGTTCTGCTTCATTAAATTTTTTATGGCTGACATGCGGCATTGCTATGGCTTAACTGTGGCCCAAATCTGGCAAACAGGAGCGGACCGCCCAAGTGCCATCATTCCACGCGGTATGTGGGCCAGATGAAAGTGTCAACTGTGGGCCGGATCTGGGCCACAGCAATTTTGATGCTTGGGCCAGATTTGGGCCAGTTCTGCTTCATTCGTTTTTTTTTATGGCTGACATGCGGCATTGCTATGGCTTACTTGTGGCGCAAATCTGGCAAACAGGAGCGGGCCACCCGAGTGCCATCATTCCACGAGGTATGTGGGCCAGATGAAAGTGTCAACTGTGGGCCGGATCTGGGCCACAGCAATTTTGATGCATGGGCCAGATTTGGGCCAGTTCTGCTTCATTTTATTTGTTTCTGGCTGACATGCGGCATTACTATGGCTTAATTGTAGCCCAAATCTGGCAATCAGGAGCGGACCACCCAAGTGCCATCATTCCATGCGGTATGTGGGCCAGATGAAAGTGTCAACTGTGGGCCGGATCTGGGCCACAGCAATTTTGATGTCTGGGCCAGATTTGGGCCAGTTCTGCTTCATTCGTTTTTGGTTTTTTTTATGGCTTAATTGTGACCCAAATCTTGCAAACAGGAGCGGGCCACCCAAGTGCCATTCCACATGGTAGGTGGGCCAGATGAAAGTGTCAATTGTGGGCCGGATCTGGGCCACAGCAATTGTGGTGTCTGGGCCAGATGGGGGCTTATTCTGCTTAATTTGTTTTGTTTATGGCTGGCATCCAGCATTGCTTTGGGCTAATTGTGGCCCAAATCTGGCAAACAAGAACGAACCATTCAAGTGCCATCATTACACATGCGGTATGTGGGCCAGATGAAAATTAATGCACTTAAGGCAGTCCCCTCCAGTTTGCCAGATTAGAGCCACAATTAAGCCATAGCAATGCCACATGTAACCAAAACACAAACCAAATACACAGCTGACCACAGTTGCAATCCTGTTTGCCAGATCTGGTCCACAAGCAGGAAATTTGTTCAGCCACATGTGTGTCAAGAATTACATAAATAGACTATAACTGTGTGTTTTTGTTTTTGCATGCTGTGACTGACACTAAGAAAAATATACACTAAAGAGAAATTTAAAAATGCCCCCTTTCTATGTTAAGAGAAGTTACAACAGATGATTTAAACACATTTCTGAAAACATTTGCATTATTTATTAATATTGTCAAAGAACAACCAAGTGCAAGTTTCAATTTTCAAAACTGGAAAGCAATCAAAAAAAATAGTAATAATAAACAAACACAAAATATGTGCATATAAAGCATCTTAGAGCTAAACAAAAAACAAAACATTTTTCCAGTTGGTCACATCCAGAGCCACCCAAAATTAAAGAAGTCGACCTCCTTGACTGGGCCCATCTGGCAATCTTGCAAGCCTTTATTGGATACACACACAAAAAAAAACAATTGTTGACTCAGTAACAGAATGCTGATTTTCAAAGTGTTTTACTAGCAATAGTAGAAAAATGGACTGGACCTATCAGTGCATTAAACAGTTTGGTAAATCTAAAGGGCTATTTATACTTCTTCGTCGAACTCATGCCATAGCTACGTTGTAGGCTGTGTGTAGCGCACGTACCCTTCGGCGTACCCTGACGTGCACCTCTCCAAAAATGTAACAACGTGTCAACTCTAAAGAAATGCAAGAGCTGTGATTTGTCTGCCAGGACTGCTACCTCGGATTTCACATGCTCCCTCTACAAGAGTAATTGCACGTCAACGCGGACAATGACGCTAAAGTATAAATGAAAACCAACGCGTTGCCTACAGCATAGAAGCTTCGGCGTAGGTCCGACGCAGAAGTATAATGAGGCCTCAAGGCTAGGGTTGGGTATCGTTTGAATTTGAACGATTCTGATTCCGATTCCTTGTTTCGATTCCGGTTCCTAACGATTCTCGATTCTTTTAAGAGGCAGGGTCAAAAAAGTTGGATCGCCGACGTAAGGTACTCATGTTCGACTCGCGTGGTTATGCCAACACTTCCGGTAGACGCTTCTTCGTTGATGTTGTTCAGCGGTTTCTTCTTCCGCTCGGCGGACTGTGAATATCGAAAGTAGGAATCGAAATTTTAACTTTTGAACGATTCCGGGAAAAATGAAAAGTTAGTCTCGGTTCCAATCGATACTCGATTATCGATACCCAACCCTACTCAAGGCCTTAATTGTGAACATTAATTAATGTATTAACTAGTATTAACTAACATGAAGTGCATTATTTATTAACCATTTTTGGTAACACTTTACAATAAGGTTCATTAGTTAATATTAGTTAACTACATTAGTTAACTAATGAACTAATGATGAACATCGCTTATACAGCATTTATTAATGTTTGTAAACGTTAATTTCAATTTTTACTAATACTTTATTAAAATCTTGTTAACATTAGTTAATGTGCTGTGAACTAACATGAACAAAGAATGAACAGCTTTATTTTTTATTAACTAACATCAACGAAGATTAACAAATACTGTTACAAATGTATTGCTCATGGTTAGTTCATGTTAGTTAATACATTAACTATTGTTAACTAATGAACCTTATTGTAAAGTGTTACCCCTTTTTTAATGTTTCAGTCATTCACTGTTTGTTCATGTTAGTTCACAGTGCATTAACTAATGTTAACAATTACAACTTTTGATTTGTATAATTATATTATATTATATATAATTTTTTTACTGGACATTTTAAAGCTCATAACCATATTTTATTGTTACTTAAACTTAGAGTTTAGTGTTATGTTGCATCATGCAGTATTTCTGCTGAAGAGTAAGAGTCAATGTCTGTTACCTCAATAAATGTTAAAAGGTCATTCCTATTTTATTTGTGTACATTTTAATTATTAACATTACAAGCACCCTCTTTTTATGACTAAAATAACAGGTAAGGGTAAAAAAAACTGAATTCTGGAAAATGGAAAATGAAAAAACGGAATTAGCAAAAATGAAAATGGAAAAAACAGAATTTGGGAAAAAAATAAAACTAAAATATTCTAGGGCCATAATCAAGTATTCAGACAGACCATGGTATTATACACATGGCAAAAACACAATGTAGCTGACTTACAGGTGTCTTGGGACCTCCTTCGTTTCTTGCTTTCTCTTCTCCCTCCGTCTCGGTCACTTGACAGATGAAGCCATTTTTTAATAAATGTTTCAATTTCTTGATCGGTGGCCGTAGCTGTCAGTCTATTGGTTCTGACAGTTCCTAAAAATATAGAACATTGTAAATGCAAGGATGACAACTTTTAAAATCTTAGGACACAATTAGCAGGAATACAAGCATTGACCAAGTGCATACTTTGCCAGTGCCACTCTAAAGAACATTTGGCCCAAGGCAACAAGGACACATTTCGGACAAGGACACTTTTTGTTTCTTTTGTTTGTTTTTGCCAAAAAGGCACAAGTTCAACCTTTTTTTAGCAAACCAGGGTGACTAGGAACATGTATTTGTATAGATGTTTTCTTGTTTCAGAGGAGTTTAAATATACCACCAGCAATTTTCTGTAGAAAATCACATCGACATATGTTATTAAGGTGAAAAGCATCCTGACTCAAAACAGTATATAAAAAATAAATAAATAAAAACAAAGCAGAAAAACTCATTTTAAAATGACTAGGGTATACTAAAAATGTGAAATACAAAGTAATAATACCTGAACCAACTTGCTCAATAATATCTATTAGGCTATTGTTACTTTGTAATCATCTCATAAAAGCTTTTATTGTAATAAAAAGCATGTAGTAATTTGTGCTTTCACAAAGTAATACAACTACAGTGCAGTATTACTGTATGCCCAATGTACATGAATGAAATATTACACTGGGCTTTTATACATTTTTTATTGTTGTGCCAAAAAAAGCTAGAGTTAAATATTTTCACCATTCAGAACTGACTGAAGATTGGCAAGATCGGAGCACAGACACTACCGGTCAAAAGTTTTAGATCAGTTAAATGAAGTCTCTTCTGCTCACCAAGGCTGCTTCATTTGATGAAAAAACAAAATGACAAACAGAAATATTGTGAAATATAATGACAATTTTGAAATGACTGTTTTCTATTTTAATGTATATTAAAATATAATTTGAAAGCTGAATTTTCAACATCATTACTGTCGCTGATTACAGATCAGTTTTCAGTGTCACATCACACATGATCCTTCAGAAATCATTCTAATATGCTGATTTTATGCTCAAAAAACATAAATTATTATTTTCAATGTTGAAAACAGTCGTGTATCATTTTCCCCCCAAACTTCTATGATGACTTCTATGATTTATTTAAAATATAATCTTTTCTAACATTAGAAATGTCTTTACTGTAACTTTAGATCAATTTAACTCATCCTTGATGAATAATAGTATTTTTTTTTAATTTCTTTCCCCCCAAAAATAAAAAAATAAAATCTTACTGACCCCATACTTTTGAATGGTAGTGATTAATGTTACAAAAGCTTTCCATTTCAGAATAATTCTGTTCTTTTGAACTTTCTATTCATCAAAGAATCCTGAAATAAAAATGTAAAAAACTGTTTTCAACATGGATAATAATCATAATCAATAATTGTTTCTTGAGCATCATATTATAATAATTTTTGTAGGATCATGTGATACTGAAGACTGGAGTAATGATGCTGTAAATTCAGCTTCGATAATAAATTACACTTCAATATATTCACATAGAAAACCGCTGTTTTAAATTGTAATAATATTTCATAATATTACTGATTTTTTTGGGGGGGGGGTTGTATTTTTTTTTTATCAAATAATTGCAGCCTTGGTGAGCAGAAAAGACTTCTTTTAAAAACATTACCGATCTAAAACATTTGACCGGTAGTGTAGCCTACATTAGCAAATGTAAATACTTTTGGCGCCCCTATTCAATCGATACTTGTTCATTTCGCATTCGAGAACCATAATAGTTCTAGCTTAGAGTTATACTGCCAAAATGATCTTACTTCAAGTATAGAAGTTATTCCATTAACTCATACAACAATAGGTATGAAGCAATCGCCTAGCCCTAGAAAATATAAATGTATCGATTATATCTTACCTTGGTGATTGTTTGCAGTATTCGTCCTCCCTCAAACTGACAATCCTCTGGCTTGGTTTCGAGCTCCTTTTTCGCGCTTCACGGCTAGGTTTAAATTTAAAGGCCCAATCGTCGGTTTGTTTGTTTTTTTTTTCTTCTTCCTCTAACTGACGTTGGTTTCCAGCGCCTTTTTCAAATTTTACAGCTACGTTTAAATTTAAAGCCCCGAATCGTCAGTTTGATTTTTTTTTTTCAAAGACAACTTCACATGCAGTAAATATTTTGTTACAAAGAAAATAGAGATCTTATCTCTAATAAATAAGTAGGCCTAAGCTGAAGCAAAAAAAAATAAAAAATAAAAATAAAAATTGAAAAAGTTTATTGTCAAAATAATAATATTTTCTCACAAGAGCTTCACTAATTGTCAGTCATTTAATTGTATTTCATTAATTATAATGTTAAAATTATAGATATTGTTTTATCTTTAAGAAAGATCATTTATAGACTAAAAGTGACTTTTGTATAAATTTATATTAAGCCAAAAATGTAATTAAATTTTCATTTATGTATTTAAATACGTTTATTTTGTTTTAAAATATTACAATATTTTTTTATATTTTCAATATTAAATTTTTATTTTATTTGATTATAGCTATTTTAAATATTTGAATATTGTACAAGTCCTGTACGTTTGTTATAAAAATAGCCAAAGTAGGCTACAACATGTTCCTGGCTCAGCATCTTTATTGATCCTGGAACAGCATTCATATCGACAAATTAGAATTGAAGTTTGAAGTTGCCAACCATGCTTCTAGATAAGTGTTATTAAAATGTCCCTCCTACTTTAGGGATCGGGTTAGGGATAGGACTATTTTTATGAACAGGAATTATGTGCCTTGATCAACAAAATTATGTTGATACAGGGACATGTACTTGGCAAAATCATTGTGCCCTAAGCTTTGCACAAATAGCAATTAAGTATCTTCTTGCACATCCCAAAACCATAAACAGCTCTTTATAAGTTTGAACTTACACAATTTTCTAAACACTCTACCTACAAAACATATGTGAGCAATTGTCATATATGTGGCCTTACATCCAGCCTATCTAAGGCCATGTGTCCACCAAAGCGTTTTTAGCTAGCTGAAAATGCTATGGCAATCTGAAAAGGCCTAGCTGTAAGCGATTATGTTTTGGCAGTGCAGAAGTCATGATGTCATGTTGTTTTGTTGAGACACTTTGTTGCTATACAGAATATCCGTGGCACAGTTTACTTTTTACTGATTTCCCTGATAATTTGTATAATGCTAAAAATGTTTGTATAGTATGAATGTCATATAGACACGTATGTTCGGAGACCAGAAATATTATTTTTCCATCTACTCTGCTATTTGATGTTGTACAGAAAGAATGTTTTGACAGTTGGTCAGTGTGGTATGTGTGGTCCATTGTGATTGGACAGTCAAGTGACAGTGATGACCGTTGATGACTCTCGTAAATCTGTAAAAAAAAATGTGTTCAGCACTTTATAGCCAAATAAAAAATTTTTAAAACACTCAGCAAGTCGTTACAGCGTTTTAAAAACGCAGCACTCCCATTAAAAACAATTTAATAAACACACCGGTCACATAAAAAAAAATGCATTGGTGTACACGAGACACAGCCGTGTCTGCTGCATCTATACCAAAAAATATTGTTAATTGTTGTTAAAAAAATTTCAAGGCAGTTTAAAATTCTGCCCTTTGAAGCTAAATTAGCCATTGTCAGAAGTGTTGAAAAGCCAGACTTGTCACGTAGGTTTACATGTAGGTTTACGTAGGTTTTTGGGGGGCAAAAACCATACTTTTGCCAAAACTGGCCCAAATACATTTTAAGATAAATGGGCCACATTTTTAACATTACATGTGGGCCACTTTTGGCTCACATCCATATGAGCCAGTGGTCACTGAGCCATATATTTGCCAAACCTGGCCCTGATGTGTTATGAGATAACTGGGGCACATTTGCAACATTATATGTGGGCCACTTTTGAATCACTTCTAGGTGAGCCAGTGCCAACTGTACCATATCTTTGCCAAAACAGGCCCAGAATTGTTTTAAGATAACTGGGCCACATTTTCAGTATTGTATCTGGGCCACTTTTGGCTCACATCCAGATGAGACAATGGTCACTTAACCATATTTTTGCCAAACGTGGCCCAGATGTGTTAGAAGATAATTGGGCCACATTTGCCACATTATATGTGGGCCACTTTTGGCTCACATCCAGATGAGCCAATGGTCACTTAGCCATATCTTTGCCAAATCCGGCCCAGATATGTTTTGGGATAACTGGGCCACATTTGCAACATTATATGTTGGCCACTTTTGGCTGACATCCAGATGAGCCAGTGGTCACTGAGCAATATATATTTGCCAAACCCACCCCAGATGTGTTATAAGATAACTGGGCCACATTTGCCACATTATATGTGGGCCACTTTTGGCTCACATTCAGATGAGCCAGTGGTCACTCAGCCATATCTTTGCCAAACCTGGCCCAGATATGTTTTGAAATAACTGGGCCACATTTGCAATATTATATGTGGGCCACTTTTGGCTTACTTCAGGATGTACCAGTGCTCGATGAGCCATATCTTTGTCAAACGTGGCCCAGATGTGTTATAAGATAACTGGGCCACATTTTCCACATTATATGTGGGCCACTTTTGGCTCACATCCAGATAAGCCAGTGGTCACTCAGCCATACCTTTGCCAAATCTGGCCCAGATATGTTTTGAGATAACGGGGCCACATTTGCAACATTATATGTGGGCCACTTTTGGCTCACATCCAGATGAGCCAGTGGTCACTTAGCCATATCTTTGCCAAACCTGGCCCAGATATGTTTTGAAATAACTGGGCCACATTTGCAATATTATATGTGGGCCACTTTTGGCTTACTTCAGGATGTACCAGTGCTCGATGAGCCATATCTTTGTCAAACGTGGCCCAGATGTGTTATAAGATAACTGGGCCACATTTTCCACATTATATGTGGGCCACTTTTGGCTCACATCCAGATAAGCCAGTGGTCACTCAGCCATACCTTTGCCAAATCTGGCCCAGATATGTTTTGAGATAACGGGGCCACATTTGCAACATTATATGTGGGCCACTTTTGGCTCACATCCAGATGAGCCAGTGGTCACTCAGCCATATCTTTGCCAAACCTGGCCCAGATATGTTTTGAAATAACTGGGCCACATTTGCAATATTATATGTGGGCCACTTTTGGCTTACTTCAGGATGTACCAGTGCTCGATGAGCCATATCTTTGTCAAACGTGGCCCAGATGTGTTATAAGATAACTGGGTCACATTTTCCACATTATATGTGGGCCACTTTTGGCTCACATTCAGATGAGCCAGTGGTCACTCAGCCATATCTTTGCCAAACCTGGCTCAGATATGTTTTGAAATAACAGGGCCACATTTGCAATATTATATGTGGCCCACTTTTGGCTTACTTCAGGATGTACCAGTGCTCGATGAGCCATATCTTTGTCAAACGTGGCCCAGATGTGTTATAAGATAACTGGGCCACATTTTCCACATTATATGTGGGCCACTTTTGGCTCACATCCAGATAAGCCAGTGGTCACTCAGCCATACCTTTGCCAAATCTGGCCCAGATATGTTTTGAGATAACGGGGCCACATTTGCAACATTATGTGGGCCACTTTTGGCTTACTTCAGGATGTACCAGTGCTCGATGAGCCATATCTTTGTCAAACGTGGCCCAGATGTGTTATAAGATAACTGGGTCACATTTTCCACATTATATGTGGGCCACTTTTGGCTCACATTCAGATGAGCCAGTGGTCACTCAGCCATATCTTTGCCAAACCTGGCTCAGATATGTTTTGAAATAACTGGGCCACATTTGCAATATTATATGTGGGCCACTTTTGGCTTACTTCGGGATGTACCAGTGCTCGATGAGCCATATCTTTGTCAAACGTGGCCCAGATGTGTTATGAGATAACTGGGTCACATTTTCCACATTATATGTGGGCCACTTTTGGCTCACATTCAGATGAGCCAGTGGTCACTCAGCCATATCTTTGCCAAACCTGGCCCAGATATGTTTTGAAATAACAGGGCCACATTTGCAATATTATATGTGGGCCACTTTTGGCTTACTTCAGGATGTACCAGTGCTCGATGAGCCATATCTTTGTCAAACGTGGCCCAGATGTGTTATAAGATAACTGGGCCACATTTTCCACATTATATGTGGGCCACTTTTGGCTCACATCCAGATAAGCCAGTGGTCACTTAGCCATATCTTTGCCAAATCTGGCCCAGATATGTTTTGAGATAACTGGGCCACATTTGCAACATTATATGTGGGCCACTTTTGGCTTACATTCAGAGGAGCCAGTTCTCGATGAGCCATATCTTTGCCAAACGTGGCCCAGATGTGTTATAAAATAATTGGGCCACATTTTCCACATTATATGTGGGCCACTTTTGGCTCACATCCAGATGAGCCAGTGGTCACTCAGCCATTTCGTTGCCAAATCTGGCCCAGATATGTTTTGAGATAACTGGGCCAGATTTGCAACATCATATGTGGGCCACTTTTGGCTTACATTCAGATGAGCCAGTTCTCGATGAGCCATATATTTGCCAAATCTGGCCCAGATGTGTTATAAGATAATTGGGCCACATTTTCCACTTTATATGTGGGCCACTTTTGGCTCACATCCAGATGAGCCAGTGGTCACTCAGCCATATCTTTGCCAAATCCGGCCCAGATATGTTTTGAGATTACTGGGCCACATTTGCAACATTATATGAGGGCCACGTTTGGCTTGCATCCAGATGAGTCAGTTCTCGATGAGTCATATCTTTGCCAAATCTGGCCCAGATGTGTTATAAGATAATTGGGCCACATTTGCCACAATACATGTGGGCCACTTTTGGCTCACATCCAGATGAGCTGGTGCCAGTGTGCCATATATTTGCCAAAACTGGCCCAGATATGTTACAAGATAATTGGGCCACATTTGCAACCCTATATGTGGGCCACTTTTGGCTCACATCGCGTTGAGCCAGTGGTCACTCAGCCATATCTTTGCCAAACCTGATCTAGATGTGCTACAACATAACTGGGCCACATTTGCAGCGTCAAATGTGGGCCAGTTTTGGCTCACTTCAAGATGAGCCACTGCCACTGTTCCATATCTTTGCCAAAACTGGCCCAGATATGTTTTAAATAACTGGGCCACATTTACAACATTATATGTGGGCCACTTTTGGCTAACATATAGATGAGCCAGTGCCACTGAGCCATATCTTTGCCAAACCAGGCCCAGATATGTTTTAAGATAAGTGGGCCACATTTGCTGAAACATCTGTGGGCCATATTTGGTTTACATCCAGATTAGTCATAGTCAATTGTGCCACAATTTTGCCATAAGTGGGCCGCATTTGGTTTGTCATATTTGGGCCATATTTATTATCTATCAAATGGGCCACTTTAGGCTAAGATTCAGATTACACATTGCCACGAGTGCCGCATCTTTGCCTAAAATGGCCCACATGTGATTTACATTTTTTGGCCCATATTTGCCATTTTACATGTGGGCCACTTCAGGCTCAGACACATTTGGTCCGGGCCATAAGAAGGCCACCAGTGCCGAATCATTGCCTGAAGTGGCCCACACCCGTCTGCTATCTGGGTTGTTGGGTGTTTTCACTCTAATGTTATCACTGTGAAGCTGCTTTGATGCAATCTGTATTGTAAAAAGCGCTATATAAATAAATGTGACTTGACTTGACTTGACTTGTTTTCAGACTCATATCATCAGCCGCAGTGCCGTCGCATAGGCTGTATATAAAAAGGAGAGAGGTTTGGGAGCGCGCATGCACGTCACATCCGATGGATTTCGCAGAAAATCTGACCCTGAGACTTCACATAGAAATATGAATACTGGCCTTCGTGGGTAATAGCAAAACCCGACAAGTGGATCATTGTAATGTGTGATTACAACCCCTTCACACCCAATTCATTTAGAAGAAAAGTTACATATAGCACCTTTAATAATAAAATATATATATATATATATATATATATATATATATATATAAATAACAATATATAAAAATTCTGTTTTCCATTTTCCATATCTGGAAAATGAAGCTGACTATTTCTTTCTACCCAATTCTACCCCCATACTATCAGATGTATAGGCTACCTGAAGAGATAAAACTATGCCTGTTAAAAGTAAAAGATTAATAAAATATGTGATTTCCGACTAGTCTACAGAAAACAGAACAGAATAATGGTTTTGATTTTTGTAGCAAAACCAGCTGAGAAATTTTGAATGTAGAAAGCTTAGTATTGCGCACGAAACAAAGTAAAGGTTCTTTTGCAGATAATTTGGCCTCTTGAGAAAAGACTGTGGATAGGTCTTTTTGATCTTTCGTATTGGTAGTGATTGAAACCTCAAAAAGGCTTTGCAGTGCTACTCTAATATATTTTTCTCTCATTACATTAAAACAGTGTGCAGTCACTCCAGGATGGCTTTGGCGTTTCACCTCAAATGCACTTTACCTAGACCTACACATAACGTGTAAGCGGGCAGTCATCACCAAAATTGGCCGCAGTGCTACCAGTGCCTCATGTGGAACCGTGGATCATCCAATCCCAGCTGTAATTGGGCGTTGTGATACGACGGAGCGATTTCAGGGACGTTTTCATGCCCCACTGCTGTCTATAGCCCCCCGAGGAGACCCCACAGGCAGTCGCCAAGTCAGAAGCGCTTTGCCTGCTTGCCTTATTCATACCAAACCCAATCAGCCGAGTCAGTCAACAAATTATCCGATCAGAACACATGGCTGAGCTCCTCTCCAGCAAACTGACTCGAGGAAATGGACAAAGACCAGGCCACGCGTCACTGATAAGGTGCCGCAAGCTCGCTGGCGTACCAGAAAGAAGAAAAAAGCACATCTTCTGCAGTGTTTTCGAGCACAGCGTGAGATGAAAACGACTCAGACTTCTGTGATTACAGCGGGCTGGTATGGCCAAGATGAGGCTATTAGTGTTCCTCTCATCCTTTCCTTCCTTCATCCCTCCTTCACGCTCGGAGAAGTCGCCCTAGGGACACATCTTTATGGATTCAGACACGCATCTCACGTCTTTATCGTGCCATGCATGGCGAAAACACAGAAACATAACCTTATGGGATTGGACGAGACCCGCAAATACAAATAGCTGGAGAGCGTCGCTGCATGACAGAGGGAGGATCCACTGAATAGAATTAATTGTAAAGCTACTTTTATTTGAATTGAGTGTTCAGGACCCCAAAAGCCCATATCCGACTACCAAGAGAGAAAGCGCTTAAAGCACTCCTACACGTGTGAATTTATTGAGAAAAGTCACTAGGGATGCGCTTTTGGGGGTTTTGGTCTCGCTTTAAACCTCTTTGCTCTTGCCACAGACAACATCAGACACATTGGTGAGACGCGAGGCAACTAATTCTTTGCATTTTCCACTTCCTTTACTTTTAAAATGGATTCCAGAGGAGGCTGGGATGAGTTTTACAGGTGCAACTTACATCCAAACAGTGGCGTTTTATTGCCATTATACTCAAGAGAACATATGCATCAGGCATTATCGCCTGTTGAACTTGACACTGCATGATTCCATAATGCAAAGCTAGGCGGCTAAATGGGCTTTATGCTTTGATGAGAAAGTAAATAACGAGCTTTATGATCTGCTGTGAGCACACAATAAGTGTTTTGATGAACAGTGTTTTATTGTCTGTGTGCACCACTGACCACTGAAGAGCCTTTAAATGCAAAGCCAGCTGAGGACAGAGGGGTGAGGAGGGTCGAAAAAAGAAATTCACATATAAAGGAGACGCACAGAAAGCCAAAGAGCAAGAGCAAAGGATGCTGAATGACAATTAGCCCTAAGGGTTGATGACAAAACCTGTCACCTCCGAGTTTCTCCATCTCCAGCCGCCCTCTTTCCTCCCTCAGACTGATGAACTGTCGAACGCGTGTATGTGATATGAATGTGTATGTGCGTGCGACACAGAGGCTGATGTGTATTCCTATGAGCACGCACGAGTCTCCTCTCATGAGTCAGTCAGGGAGTGTGTAAATGGCATGTATGAGAGATGGAGAGAGGGAAGACATGAGAACGACACAAGAAATAACACCGTGTCTACATTGGACACGAGCGACAAAACATAATCGCTCCCATTATATTCAATGACAGCGTCAGTTGTATCATTTGCTAAGTTGGAGAACGGCCCTTTCTATTTTTGATGCAATGCTGAGCTATGGAGTCCTGTTTATATGAAGAAAAAAAACATACATTAACAAATTTAATCTGTTAACAGACTACAAATATACAGCCGTACTAAAAAGTTTACATACTGTACACCTTGAAAACATTAATTATTTACACAAAATAAGAGGGATCATACAAAACGTGTGTTATTTTTCATTCAGTACTGCCCTGAATGAGATATTTTACATAAAAGTTGTTTACATAAAAACATAGCTGAATTTATAAAAATTAGCCTGTTTAAAAGTTTACATACCCTTTTTCTTAATACTGTTTGAAGGATTCTTCAGAAGAATCCTTCAGGTCCTGCAATTTCTCCAGTATCTTTTGCATTCTTGAAACCTTTCCAGCAGTGACTGTATGATTTTGAGATTCATCTTTTCACACTGAGGGACTTAAACAAATATTACAACAATTTATTGCATAAATTCACTGAAGCTCCACGGGGAACAACATTCATTAAGAGCCGGGAGGTAAAAACTTGTTGAATTTGAAGATCAAGGTAAATTGTACTTAATTTGTCTTTTGGGAAACATGTGATTCCGAATGACAGCGGCACATTCTCCTAAAAAGATTGGATTCATCCGCGCTGTGCCTTGCCGAGGCACAACCCACATAAAGTTGATAAGTCTGCAATCTATATTGTGAAAAGCGGTATATAAATATTTACATTTACGTTTATTCATTTAGCTGACGCTTCTATCCAAAGCGACTTACAATTGAGTTCAGAGTTCGCATGCCTCTGGAGCAACTAGGTCTTGCTCAGGGACACATTGGTGTCTCGCAGTGGATTCGAACCTTGGTTTCTCACACACCAAGGCATGTGTCTTATCCACAGCGCCATCAACGCCCCATTCACCCCATCACCACCCCAAATATACCTGACTTGACTAAGTTTAGCTCACAGCTAGTATTTTCAACATTGCTGGTGTGCAGCTTTGACGTTTCCAGTGTAGACAGGATGTAATAGATGATTTAAAGGTGTGAGTGGGCGCAAAGACACACACACAGGCAGACACACACTCCCATAAATAAAATTGATTCCATTCTCGGAGCAGAGTTAAGCTGTCCTTTTTCTTGTGTCACCATCACCTCTCCTCATCTTCCCATCTCAGTCTCCCTATCAGACCTTTTTTTTTGGGTAGTTTTTGCATTCTCACTCTGTCCGTGGACAAATTACGGTGATTATCATTTAGGTTCTCTATTCTTAAACTCTCTTTAAGAACTCTCTTAACCTCTCTTCTTTTGCAATCTTTTTTCGTCTTCCCTCAGTCTTCGTTTTCCCCTCCCTTTTGTTCTGTAACCAGCAAAGACTCAGGGGAAATAAATTAGTAATATTTATGATGAAACCTTCTCTGTATCGTTGCTTCTTATCTCGTCACCTCATAAAAAAAAGACACTGATCTTAACAGGCGTACCTATGTAGTCATCCGTCAAACAATCTACCGGTCTATCCATCACGGGCACAGTGCACTCCTCCGCTCCTCTTGGATGCCCAACACGGTTCAAGGCTGTTAAAACTACAGAAACCAGCTCAACTCCCTCTGCACCTGAGTCTGCATCTATTATACCGAGGGATGCATCAACATTTCTCAAACGTAATTACAATGTTCAAAACAGCTCCCAAAACGCCTGTAATTTGTTTGGTTTTATCTGAAGTGAATTCCCGGAGAGATTTCTAAATCGGCTTCCAAGTACGAGGAGATTTACCCAACCTTGCCCATTGGACCTGAACGTCTACCTGGATGAGACTTTGATATATTGTCCCGACACACTCTTCAGATAATCTCAAACCGAATCACCCTGGTATAAAAACACGAGAAAGAGAAGGGTAGAGCTGACGTCTGGAGAGAAAGGACCCTTCTATGATCATACTAATAAAGGGCTGGTATGTAATTGAGCAGAACTCGTTTGATAGAGTTACGGCCCTCATGCAGGCACAGTTTAACAGCTGGCGGTGTGCTCTGTCAATAAGCAACCTGTAACTCTAGATCTCTCCTGTCTCCCGTTCTTAGAAATGGCCGGTTTATGTTCACGGTGCACCAGGTTGTAAACACAATCAATTCTCAAGACCATTTAGGAAAACAAAATAACACAGATCCAATGTTTTGGGATTTTGCCACTCTTGTTGATGGAAACAACAAGAATGGGGCAGTGGTATGATTTTAACTACATGAGTGCCACATCTCAACATGTTTGGAACACATGCATCAACATCTACATGGTATGGTATGATGTATTTAAATTTACCATCAACAATATTATTCACAAAAATCACAAAGTACAGTAAAATCGTAATATGGAATGTGCTTGAAAGAGTATGTCAACTTCTGTTTTTGATAACAATGATAATGCCCTTTTTAGGGATGCTGAGTCATGACGCTAACTTGAATGCCAACCTAAAATGTTAACTTGCAAATCGGGAATTTGTGAAATTATAAGAATTCACACAAAAATGTATGACCTAACCCTAACTTGTCATGAACATATGTTATAATTTGCCATTTGTTTCCTCTGGAATTCCTCTGGTGTTTCTAGAATGGCAGTTTTATGATTTATGAATAAAATAATGTCTGTGGAAAATAGCACTTGAGAAAACTTTCATTAACAGTGATAATGTAAAATACTGTTACAAATTGAAAATAACAGTTTATAATTTAATATTTTAAAATGTAATTTATTCCTGTGATGGCAAAGCTGAATTTTCAGCATCATTACTCCAGTCTTCAGTGTCACATGATCATTCAGAAATCATTCTAATATGCTGTTGCATATTTTTTTTTCAGGATTGAAATCTGTGTTGTTGTTGTTGTTGTTGTTCTTGTTGTTTTAACAAAGCAAACATCTTTACTGTCACTTTTCAATTTAATGTGTCTTTGCAGAATAAAAGTAGGCCTATCATTTATTTTAAATAATTTATCAGTGGAGACAGTTTTCAAAAAATGTCATCCAGTCATTCCAGTTGCATAGTTCGCCGGTGCTGGGCTAGCGCGAGTCAACGGTAACTGCTAGCCTGCCATTTAAAACAGTTTTACCCACTCCACTGTACACCAAAAGCAAATAAATTATAACACCAGACCATCGATGTAAATGTCTGTTGAGAGAATAATGTTAGAAATCAAAGTACTCTTGCATCTCATTAATCACATTACATTTACAGGAACTTTCTCTTTTTACTTGACTCGGTTAGTAGTACTGCGCCGAAAAGTAAACACAGAACAGAAGGAGCACTACAATCGGGACCTGCACTACCTCTCTTGGTTGCCTATGTAACTTAATATCACTCCGCTGCTGTTGTAGACTGTGCTAATACAGTAAATAAAGGGAACAAAGTATAACTATAGCAATGCGAGCAAAGGGTAGTTTGATTTCTAACATTATTCTCTCAACAGACCTTTACTGTACATCGACAGTCTGGCGTTATAGTTTATTTGATTTTGGTGTACAGTGGAGTGGGTAAAACTGTTCCCTATCGAGGGAACTCAACACTGCGTCGATAAAATCGACTCTTTGGGGACGCTCCCTAAGCGTGCGCCTCTGAAGTATGAATGAAACTAATCCAATCCTGATTGGTGTTGCGTCGTGACGTAACATGTGACGGCATACCCGGAAGTATAAAAGTGACGCTGTCACAACACACACTAGCTTTCGCTCTTCAGCAAGCGCTTTATGTTGAAACTGTCTGTCTTATTTGGTGTTGTTTGTCTTATTATTGAAAGAAAGTATGGCCAGTGAACAATTCAAGAGGTGTGTGCATCCCTGTCCTCGTTACATCACGGGTGGGGACGCACACTCTCTCTGTGTGTATTGTTTGGGAGTGCAGCACGCACGGGCAGCTCTCGAGGGGGCTGCTTGTGAAATGTGTGAGGCTTTGCCTATTAGAGTGCTGCGCTCCCGGCTGGCGTGCTTTGACGAGCACGGTCAGGCTCGCGTTCCCCAGGGTTCCGGTCCCGCATATGTCGAGGCGATGCGGCGACTGAGATCCTGGGGTTCGCAGCGGGATCTGGCGGAGGAGAGTGAGAATGCTGAGGCATTTTCTCGCTCGCCATCGGCTGATCCCGCAGCCTCTGAGAGTGGTGTGGGAGCCCGCGCTGCGGTTTCTCCTACCCGCGATCAGGTCCCGGTGCTTGAGCTGTCTACTTCTGAGGAAGGGGACGTGCTCAGCATCGATGCGGACGACCGTGATCTCAGCACGCCATCACGCGGCCTGGGTTATGAGGAGCTGGTGGAGGTTGTGACACGCGCTGTGGCCAGACTAAACATCAGCTGGCCACAACATGAGCAGGAAACGCAAGTCACCAGTAAAATGGACGAGCGTTACCTGCAGCGGGGTCACAGCCTCACCGCCGGGGTCTGCCGTTTTTCCCTGATCTCCATAAAGAGATCTCGAGAACGTGGGAAAGACCGCATTCGTCCCGTATTTCGAGTCCCAATGTAATAGATTACAGCAATGTTATGGGGGCTCGAGATATGGGATATGGGAAGATGCCGAAGGTGGAGGAGGCTTTAGCGAGCTATCTCTCTCCCGAATCGGCGTCTTCCCTAAAGACCCCGGTGTTGCCTAGTAAGCCCTGCAGAGAGACATCTGCATTGGTGGGCAGGGCTTACATGGCGGCGGGTCGGGCTGGTTCGTGTCTGCACTCAATGGCGATTTTGCAGGCATACCAGGCCGACCTCCTGAAAGATTTGGATGAGGGGGAGGGGCCTACTCCTGAAGATGTCGCGGAGTTGAGGAAGGCCGCAGATTTGTCTCTCCGGGCCACTAGGGAAGCGGCCAGCGCTATTGGCCGCTCTATGGCGGCCATGGTGGCCACGGAGAGGCATCTGTGGCTGAACTTATCCGGTATTAAAGAAAAGGATAGGTCCTTCCTGCTGGATGCGCCGCTTTCGGCTTCTGGCCTGTTCGGCGACGCCGTTAATTCGGTTGTCGACAGGTTTCAGGAGTCGAGTAAACAATCTGCGGCGTTCCAGCAGTACCTCCCCCGGAAAGCGAAGGCCAAATCTAGTAGGGGGGGGCAAAGCAAGCAGCCCCAGCCATCAGCCAGCTCCTCCCACAGGGCAGAGCAGAAGGAGAGCGTTTCCTCTAGAGCCCCCCCTCCGGGGTCTTGGCAACAGAGGAAACGCTCCCAAAAACCGAAGTCCTCCAGCCAGAGGGGCGACCTGAGGGACGTCATTCAGGCTAAGAGGGCTTCGGAAAAGAGGTCCTAGCCAAGGCAGGACTTCAGAGGGCTGCCCCCTCCGCAGTGAGACAACCGAGGTTGTTCTCACAACGGGGCCCTCTAGGAAAAGATGCAGGTCCGCCGTTAACAGCGCTTCGGGCCGCATCAATTTCCAGCGAAAAGACACCAGAGGCCAGCCTCGAGAGGCTGGTACCCTTAGCAGATTTTGTAGAGGGATGGTATCATCTTCCCAACATATCTCCATGGGTCCTGCAGATAATACGAGTTGGGTACAGACTGCAGTTCGCGCACCGCCCCCCCAAGTTCTCTGGGGTGGTGCTCACTGCGGTGGTCCCAGAGCAGGCTCAGGTGCTGGAACAAGAAGTACAGACTCTGCTGTCGAAAGGAGCCATAGAACGTGTTCTTCCGGTAGACAGGGAGTCCGGGTTTTACAGCCGGTACTTTATAGTTCCAAAGAAGGATGGGGGGTTAAGGCCAATTTTGGATCTCAGGGTGTTGAACCGGTCTCTGAGAAAGTTCAAATTCAGAATGTTGACCATTCCAACAATCGTGAGTCAAATCAGATCCGAGGACTGGTTTGTCACGATAGATCTGAAAGACGCCTATTTTCACATCTCCATCCTTCCTTGTCACAGGAGGTACCTGAGGTTCGCTTTCGGGGGCGAAGCATACCAATATCGGGTTCTTCCGTTCGGCCTAGCACTCTCTCCCCGCACATTTACCAAGTGTATGGACGTGGCCCTTGCTCCACTGAGACTTCAGGGGATTCGCGTATTGAATTATCTCGACGACTGGCTTATTTTGGCCCAGTCTCGGGAGATGGCAGTTCGGCATCGAGATGTCGTTCTTGGCCATATTCAAAAATTGGGGTTAAGACTCAATTTGAAGAAGAGTGTGCTAGAACCGTCCCAGGGCACGACCTTTTTGGGAGTCGTGTGGAACTCGATTACAATGCAGGCACGTATGTCTCCCGCACGTATCGAGTCAATTCTGGCGATGGTGTCCAGGGTGAGGCTAGGTCAGGCCGTCACTGTGAAACACTTTCAAAGGATGCTGGGCCTCATGGCAGCGGCATCCAACATTATTCCTCTGGGCCTCCTTCACATGAGGCCCCTCCAGTGGTGGTTGGAGACCAAGGGGTTCTCACCCAAAGGAAATCCGTTCCGTATGATCAGAGTAACGCGCAAGTGCCTTCAGTCTCTGCAAATATGGAAGAAGCCTTGGTTCCTATCCCAAGGGCCAGTGTTGGGGGTGTCATGTCGCCGGGAAACCGTTTCGACAGACGCCTCCCTTACGGGCTGGGGCGCGGTCATGGACGGCCGCTTTACCAGGGGTCTGTGGCAGGACCATCATCGCACTTGGCATATAAATTGCCTGGAGATGATGGCGGTATTCAAGGCTTTGAGGAGCTTCCTCCCAGACATCGAGGGTCGCCACGTCCTTATACGGACGGACAATACGTCAGTGGTGGCCTATCTGAACCGACAGGGGGGACTCAGATCGCGCCCTCTGTGCAAACTGGCGCATCAGATTATCCTTTGGTCCCAGGGAAAGATATTGTCAATAAGGGCAATGTATATCCCAGGGGTTCAGAATCGGCGAGCAGACATCCTGTCGAGGCAGGGGCTGAGGCCCGGGGAATGGAGACTTCATCCGGATGTGGTGAAGTCGGTAGGGGAGAGGTTCGGACCGATGGAAGTGGATCTGTTTGCGTCTCGAGAGACGTCCCACTGTCCACTTTGGTTCTCCCTCTCACATCCAGCCCCGCTGGGGTTGGATGCCATGGTACAGGCTTGGCCGAGGCTTCGCCTGTATGCTTTCCCCCCGATCGCTCTGCTCCCAGGGGTCCTGGAGAGGGTCCGTCAAGAGGGCATCAGTCTACTTCTGGTTGCCCCGAGATGGCCGACACGAGTATGGTTCGCGGATATAATATCACTCCTCATAGCTCCGCCATGGCCGATTCCTCTGAGGAGGGATCTATTGTCTCAGGCGGAGGGCACAATCTTCCACCCTCGCCCAGAGTTGTGGAAGCTGTGGGTCTGGCCTCTGAGGGGGTTCAGTACCTAAATGCTGGCTTATCAGCTGAGGTGGTTGAAACCATACTTAGCTCTAGGGCCCCATCTACCAGGAGATTATATGGCCTCAAGTGGAAGGTGTTTCACACTTGGTGTGGAGAACGAAGGTTGGATCCAGTAAACTGCCCAGTGGCTTCAGTTCTGGAATTCCTTCAGGATCGTTTCTCTGCGGGTCTCTCCCCGTCCACTCTTAAGGTGTACGTGGCTGCCGTTTCGGCTTTCCACGCGCCAGTAGATGGTGGACCTCTGGGGAGGCACCAATTGGTCATTAGGTTTCTCCGTGGTGCTTGGAGGATGAGGCCGGCGATCAGGTCCAGGGTGCCTGCCTGGGATCTGGCAATAGTTCTGGAAGGGTTGTCCCTCGCTCCCTTCGAACCTTTAGAGTCGGCTTCGCCTAAGGACTTAACGCTGAAAATGGTCTTTCTCTTAGCGATTACCTCTCTTAAGAGGGTGGGAGATCTCCAGGCCCTGGCGGTAACGCCAGCTTGCTTGGAGTTTGCCCCTGGCAAAGTAAAGGCCTTTTTGCACCCGAGTCCGGGCTACGTGCCTAAAGTTCCTTCGAGTACGGCTCGCTCTGTAGTCCTTCAGGCATTCCATCCTCCACCTCATGTGTCGGCGGGAGAAGAGAGGCTTCACTTGCTCTGCCCCGTCAGAGCTTTGAGTGTATACTTGGAAAAGTCTGCTTCTTGGAGAAGATCTGACCAGTTGTTAGTATGCTTTGGGTCACCTAAGAGGGGGCTCCCGGCGACCAAACAAACTATAAGTAACTGGATTGTCCAGTCTATTACTGAGGCTTACAAGGTGCGTGGGGTTCCTTCACCTTTGGCCTTAAGGGCTCACTCGACTAGAGGCATGGCTTCCTCTAGGGCCCTTCTGTCGGGAGTACCTCTGCAGGAGATTTGTGAGGCAGCCGGCTGGGCTACCCCGCATACTTTCATCAGGTTTTACAGTCTCAGCCTTCCCAGTACGCCCGGTGCACACGTACTCGGCCCTTGCTGAGTGCCTAATCAGTTTCACTCTGGGGCGGGTCTGTTCGGTGCGTGGCCTAGTGGGTACTCGTTCCCCAAAGAGTCGATTTTATCGACGCAGTGTTGAGTTCCCTCGATAGGGAACGTCTCGGGTTATGACTATAACCCTTGTTCCCTGAGAAGGGAACGAGACACTGCGTCGTGTTGCCACGCCCCCTTTTCAGACCCTTGAGCGTCTTGCTTCATCGCGAGGCTAGTGTGTGTTGTGACAGCGTCACTTTTATACTTCCGGGTATGCCGTCACATGTTACGTCACGACGCAACACCAATCAGGATTGGATTAGTTTCATTCATACTTCAGAGGCGCACGCTTAGGGAGCGTCCCCAAAGAGTCGATTTTATCGACGCAGTGTCTCGTTCCCTTCTCAGGGAACAAGGGTTATAGTCATAACCCGAGACGTTTTAAATGGCAGGCTAGTAGTTACCGTTGACTAATGCTAGCCTAGCACCGGCTAACTATGCTAACTGGAACGATTTTTGGGAAAACTGTCTCTACTGATAAATAACACCCAGGCTAACTTGGAAATTAGGCCCGATGTCCAAAATCCTTAACCACCCCTTAAACTAATGCTGTTAAAGCTCATCACTTTAACATCTGTGTATGATTGTGAGTGTAATTGTAAATGTTGCAGAACAAAATTAAAAAGTTTGAATTTACTTTAAACTCCCTGAAAATTCATGTGGGAACCCATGGAGGAAAAAAAGGAAGGAAAAAAATCTTACGTGGGTTTTAGGAATATAAATAGTTCTACATGGGATATGCTTCAAAGAGTCTTTTTTTTCAAAGATGGCTTTTTATGTTAGCCGTTATGGTAAATGGACACTATTGGTCCATGGTAAACTTCTCTAAGGGACGTAGATGTTGACTTGATGTAAGATAAGGAAAGTTACTCACTTTGTACGAAGCGCGGAGGGTTATCGTTGACATCCGTCAATCGTACAGTAATTGTAGTCGTCCCTGACAGGCCACCAAGATGTCCGCCCATGTCTTTAGCTTGCAGGACCACCAGATACAGATCCTGCGCTTCTCGATCCAGATCAGGAACTGCAGTACGCAAGATGCCTGAGGGAGAAAAAGAGAGAAGCACATCACAAATTCAATCATCCCCTTGAATCAAATAACTTCCATGTGTTCTCTGACCGTAAGCTTGTAGAAACACGTCCCAGTGGTCAAGGTCACCCGTGGGAGACTCCTACCATCAAACAACAGTCTACAATGGAGGTTTATTAAAATATCACAAGGATGTATAACTACTGTATGGATCCACACTATATTGCACATAGGAGGAGACCTTTCAGAATGCTAATTCCCGCTAATGAGTGAAAAAGAATGCCATGGAATGCATACACGACAGAATTAGGTTAATATCCTTGATTAGCATTCACAAAACTCCAGGAGAAAAAGCCCTCTCATTCATATCAGTGTGGGGTCCACAAATGTCAACAAAATTAATTAGGTTTCATTAGACGGCTAAATGGAATCAAAACACGAAGGAAGTCCATTATCAACATAGACAGAGACACAATACAGCGACTGCTACACAAACATTCGCACAATGGATCCGAGCGTGCAGTAAAATTCATCTTTCTCTCTCACTCTCTCCTTCTCTCGCATCATTTTTTCTAGCCTATCATACACACAAATACCCATCATTCTTTTCTCAACCCTTACGCTCACACACAGAGGTAGGCCACACAGTCCCCACTGCATGTAGAATCCCCCTGTGCTCACTTCACTTCTGCCAAATCCACTCTACAGCACAAAGAAGCAGGAGCGATTTTTCAAATGACCCCCCTAACCATGAATAAAAGCCTCTCACCAGCCTCTGGGTCACAAACCAGACCCTCTGACAGGAACAGAGGCAGAGCGCAGGGGCCGGCAAGTTTGCCATTTAAAAGAAAAGTTCACCCAGAAATTCTGTCATCATTTACTCACCTTCATGGCACTGCGGACCCGCATGCTGTCATTTTATTCTTTAGAACACCGGTGATATTTTTAAGACTCTTCATTGCTCTTACACTACCATTTAAAACTTTGGGGGGTGGTACGACTTTGTTATTGAAAGTATCATATGCTCACCAAGACTGCATTTAAAATACATTTAAAAAGCAATGTTGTGAAATATTACTACAACTTAAAATAAATGCATTTCTGTCATGGCAAAGATGAACTTTCAGCAGCCATTACTTCAGTTTCACATGATCCTTCAGAAAATATATGCTTATTTGTCGCTTATTAAAATGTACTATTATTCAAGTTTAAAAATCAGCCGTGCAGCTTTATAATTTTGTGAAAACTGAATAGAAAATTCAAAAGAACAGCCTTTACTTGTCTTTACTGTCACTTGTGATGAATTTAATGCTTCCTAGTGTATTAAAATGTCTTACTTTGAAGAAAAAAAAATCTCACTGACCTCAAACTTTTGAATGGTGGTGTATATAATGGCAGTAAACAACACAAAAAAAAAGCAAGAAAAGTATCCCATTTGGCATGAAGTCATACAATATCTTTATGTGAGCAACAGACTGACATTTAAGTCAACAGATTGCATGAATGTTTCCTCAGCCAATCCTGCGAAAAGCCAGCAAAAAACATGATTTGTTCCCAAAAAAGAAAGCCAATTTAAAATTACTCACTAAATGCTGTATATAAGCCAAAGGGAAAATTTCTCATCAATTAAAAATGTCAGAATCTTTGGTGGCATCAGTGAATAATGACTTGCAAAACTATCAAATGACTTCAGAAGACTTGGAATATGATCATATGGACTCATTTTATGATGCTTTTACGGTGATCTATGTCCATTTTTTTTCCTGCTTGGTAACTGAATCGTCATTGTATGGCAAGAGCTACCCAACTTTGTATTCCACTGAAAATAAAACAGCGTACAGGTTTGGAATGACATGAAGTTGAGTGAATTTTCACCATCAGTGGTCGCTAACCTCTTACAATAACAAAGGCGTATAATGATGACGTGTATTCCACATTAAGCATAAGTATGGATCTTGTTGTCAACTAACAGTTTATTAGATGAATCAAACTTGAGGTAACGCAGCGCTGTTTCACTTGCTCTAACAGTTCCACTATCACACTTACCGGCATTTGAGTGTGTTGAATGTTGTTAGTTAGGTTGTGTGTTGGCTGCATGAGACTAAGTACGTTAAGCTAGATCAACATTATAATAACATACAGATCATATTCTAACATTTCGTCATGTTGAACTAAATAACATTGATTAGTTTTATGTACATTTGCTCACCTGTATAATAAAGTACACGCAACTCTGTCAGGTCACAAAGTTAGTCACGGACATGGAGCTCTCGGCATCTCAAAAGATGTCGATCTTCCTTTTAGTCCTCTTTTTGTCTCAAAGTCTGCTTGCCATGGTCCATAATGTTTAAACAAAACAACCACAACATGAGCGTCTTGCTAGGCATAACGGTTGTCCACGTCTGTCGCCGTGGTTACTATCGAAGTGCAAGCGCAAACCTGGCAGAAACCGAGGCTAACACGAATAGGACGCCATTGACTAGTGACTCCTCACCCCTGCTCACACACCCCGTTTCCTTGGTTAAAATTGCAATTTTCGCTCGATTTACAAATAGTTGGAAACATTTGGGATATTGTAAGTAATCAACAAAACAAAATATATAACATTGGTTTTTAGATATTTTACTGCAAAAATCCTGCATATTGAACCTTTAACTATTCACAAACCTGTGGTGACGTCCCACTTTGAAGAATTTCTCTTTTTCCACAGCCCAAGTGTGGAGTTAATGTTTGCAGCATTTGTTAGAAGTGCAGCAGCTCAGCTGGAATGAATACATTCCTGCCAAGTCAGTCTGGATTAATGAGCATTGAAGAGAGGGAGGGATGAACCAGGAATAGAGGAAGGAGGACCAGAGAGATGAAGGGATGACAGAGTGAGGGGGAACTGATCAGAGCTTTGAAGGCAGAGAGCGTGGTGCTGATGACTGATCAGGGACTGAGACCCTAAAGAGATTATAACATGAAACTAAAGACTCTTCTACAGAAGCATTTTATTGTATTTTTCATTAATTTTAGTGACTTAACTTGACAATTAGTAACTTCACTTGTCCCTCAAGAATGAAGGATGGTGATAATCTGATTAAGAACTTGTTCTCTAAGGACAACCGATTAGCCAAACACTTGTAGCGGTTCTTCAAACAGTTGTTTTGGATCTCCTCATGTTAGTGATATCTACTGTTATTGTGTTGTTGTTATTGCACACTCAACAGTCAGAGACCTTTATTTTTCCCACTTTTAATGGCAGTACAGTGGAGAGAAGATGGGAAATGATGGAGGAAAAAAAAGATTAGAAAAAGATGCAAGCCAGACTTCAACTCATACTGGAAGCATGAACCCCGCAGCACGTATCAAAAACCTGTGCTATACCCTTCTGAAAACATACCTGGTTTATGGTTGTCAGTGCTGGTTTGATGTTGGCATAGCTGGTGGACAGCATGACCTTTCTGGTCACAAGTAATACTATGAAACTGGGAAACTGGTTGACAAGTGATGTTGACCCTTTCGGCAGGCAACAACATTTTAAACATTTCTGGAAAACAATGTCCAACTCCTTTGTCTTGCTAAAGTTAATTTCATAGCTAGAATTATATGCACTGAGTATAATATAATCACCCTTTGTGCATAATTTACTGCTTGATGCTCAAATGTGAAAAATGGATTTTTACAGATGATAATTTATTGTCACAAATGTTATGCCACCAAGCATGTTTTTCAACTGACACTTTTGTCTATTTTATGGACTTTCAGTACATGGACATGACATAGTACAGTGAGTCTCAAACACCATTGTTTACTCCTTCTCTCCAAAACTAATTTGTTTGACATTCCTAAGGCCAACGAGAGTGGTTAAAATTAGTTTTAAAAACTGTTCCTGAACATTACAACCCCAACATTTACTGTATCTGTGTGCTGCCCATTTTACGGAAAACAGCTTCCAGAACCTAAGAGAGTTGAATGCAGGCTACGCACAAAAGCTTTTCCTGAAATGCAGCAGTTCCCACTTTGTAGGGACAATCTGTTGTTTGTGGATCACAACTGGTAAGTATGTCTTATTATTTGTAGTTGTGTTTTCTATTAAAAGTTCCAATTATTAATTTTATGCTGTTGCTATGATGCTCACCTGCTTGCCAACATTAGTGTTGATAGTGTTTACTGTAGCCTTTGTAAGCTCTCGCTTTTGTAAAACTGTTCACCGCCCCTTAAAAAAATTAGTCATGGTTTTGTGATTGATTATTGTTTGCATTACCATAGTTTTACGACATGGAATCATGCTTAAATGGTGTATAACACATCTTAAATGTATAAGAATTTTATTTTATTTATTTTTTGCAAAACGATCACACAAAAAAAATTGTAATAATTTTGCATGATCCTCTTGTTTGTTAACATTCTTAAGTCTGAAACAGACTTCAATTGGTTTGAAATTGACGCCAACCTTAATATTTACATCTGAAAAGACCTTGTGGTTGTGGTAAGGGGTGTGACATTTCCCGAACACGCGCTAACTTGTGCCAATCACGACACACTCACGGCACAGTTCGTATTTCGGAATGAGGGGCTTCATCAACACAGGAAATAAACGGTGTGTTCGAACCAGATTGGGGAGTGAGGTGCTATTATAATGTGAACAATTTGTTTTTGAACAATCAATCATAAAAGCATTTCCTAGTACACCACAAAAATAAAATCAAGGATAAGGATATGAAAAATCAGTTCCTGGGGGGAAAAACCCACCTGTCTGAGGGTCCATTGAGAAGTGCGGCTGCCCCTGAACTAGCGTGTACACCAACCGTGCGCTGTTCCCATATGTGGGATCGTCTGCATCTGAAGCCGTCACCTGGATAATGGAGGTCCCTGAGAAATAGTTTCAGGAAGAAAGACAATAAGATATGGTCAATACAGCACAAATGAACACAGGTCAAGCACATTAAATAAAGAGAGCCATATAAAGACTGACAGATTCTCTCCCTTTCATTCTTTCCTCTCTCCCCCTGCTGCAGTGTGACAAATACAGTATTCACTTTCTCTTCTCCCCAGCCGCACACCTTCTTTCATTGGCGCCTCTGTCTCACTTCAGTTCTCTTCATCTCCTTCTCCAATTCCCCATTTGCTCCCTCTCTCAATCTCTATGCCTGTTTCTGCGGCCACCCTCCCGTTCCCATAACTCCCTCACGTCTCGAATCTCTCCCGCGTTCCTGACAGATATGGACTTTTTTCCAACCAAATAAATCAAAGAGCTTCATGCGAAGGACCGAAGTGGTTTGAAAAGAACATATATATGTACAATGGGAAGGGAACTACGTTTCCCATGGGGCAACGGCTGACAAGCTCAGAGGGACGTAGGGATTTGTGGGAGCAGCTGTTGCTGTTTTCAGACATCAAAGGCCTGACAGTGTCACCAAGAGAGTTTGTGGGTTGAGGGGAGGCAGCCGTCTGATTACAAATCTTTCACAGGTAGTTAAGAAGCGGCAAATGGAATAGCGTAGGAGAAAGAAAGCAAAGAGAGATTGTCACTGTAAACGAACAATCAGATAGGCAGATCAAAAAACAGACATGACTGCCAGGTTGACGCAACATGAACGGGCTCAGAGAAATCTATTCATATTCAATTTGAGCGGAACTGAAGAAACAAGGCACAATTTAGACTGATAACGCATTCACACTGCTGGAATAGGGATTTGAATGGCACTCGGGTTTCGTTTACCCCAGCAAGGGTTCGAGCATTCAGATGCAGCGCAGAATATTTCTTGTTTGAGGATGGGATGCTTTGAAATTAATTAAACCCATTTCAGGCTAAACAAAACCGCCACGACAGTCGAGGGGTAATATTTTGAGCCTGACTCAAACGGACGTGAAATCGATAAACGCGAGAGGTTATTTCACCAAATGAGCGCCATTAACATTTAAACGGCGCAAATTATAGAGAGCGTTTCCTCAGCTTTTCATCTGATGATTTTTGGGACAGCGTGAATCCTGCATTATTCAAAAATCATTGACATTCACAGAGGAAAAAAAAAAAAACATGGGATGAGGGATGAGCATGTGCTGATTCCACTACCTATGTTTGCCATCTCGGGTACTGTGGCACTGTAGGGTCCGTCCTCGAAGACAGGTGGGTTGTCGTTGATATCTTGCACTCTAATGATGAACTGGGAGGAGGGCTCCAGGGCACGCTCTGTCTGACTGTCTGTTGCCGTGGCAATCAGACGGTATTCGTCCTTCTCCTCCCGATCCAAGGGCTTGGTTACGTGGATGTTGCCCGTCTTCTCGTCAATCACGAACACTGACCCAGCCCCCTCACCCCGCAGCACGTACTTAGTGCGTCCATCACCTCTGTCCATGTCAGTGTGAAGCTGATGAGAAGAAAAAGAGAGGGAAAGGATGAGACAGAACGATTACTGAGACTGAAGTGTTCAGAAGAACAAATAGTATACTGGAGGTCAAAACACTATAGACTTTATAAAAACAGACATTTGCATCAAGCAAAAACAGTCAAATAGGTGATTCATCTTGAAATATTGACGCCACTGTGACGGGCGAAGACATTGGGGGCTCATCCGCAGACAGTACAGATGGGCGGTAATGATCACACAGCCTTGCGTGAAGCACTCGTACTCGAGGCATTGATTGCGGGCGGAGTCTGGTTACCGGATCAGCAGCAGTCTACGGCTAAGGCTTCGTGCAGTGAGCAAAGCCTGGGCTGCAAAGGGAGCATGTGATGCTCAGAAAGAAGAGTGTGGGGAACGCATCAGCATTCATCCTCATTATCGCTCCTACGTGGCCAGAATACGGCTGCTTAAAAAGACCCCATAACAGCACAACTTCTAAAGAAAGTGCCACACAGCAAGTTTGGAAGACAAATGGGAGTGTGTCCTATGTTTGCAGGCATTTGAGTGTGGAAAGAGCTGAGTATGTTCCCTCAATGGAATCAAAATGGAGATTGTGTTTGGAATCAGAATATTCATCGTTTCTGCAGATTGAATTTTGAGACTAAACATGTGGTTGCGTAGATGTTAAATCTCCAAAGAATGCCCTGAAACACTGTGGGCAGTGATGAGGAAAAACTCTCAAGAAAAACATTCTGCTTAGTGATACATTTTTGTGTACAATATCCAGGCGTAATGCAACAAGTTGGCAAGCGATAAAACTATTTTTTCACATTGAGGTCTCCAGGTCTCTGCACTGTTAGTCAGCTAGCTGTATCAGCAAGCAGTATGTTCAGATGTAATTTAAAAGTTCAACTTCAATCAGTCTAAATCAGTAATTATTCTTTTTAAAATGTCATGTAAAAGTTTTAGACAGAATAAAACTAGTCTGCAAAGTTGGACTAACAGACCACTGTCGCCTAACTTCATCCAGCATGTACAGTTGTAATCAAAATTATTCAACCCCATTAAAAATGTATAGACTTTCAGCTGTTTGCAATGAACTAATCAATCAAAAGTAACTGAAATAGCTCAACCCAACAAATGTTTTGAGTAGTTTCCCCAAATTCAACTGAAAATGCAGCTTTTAATGACTTCTGCAGTCTAAAAATTATTCAACCCTCTGAATTAAATCCCTCACAATGGCACAAATATGCTAAACAGGTGTTGTCTCAAGCACACCTGATGCAACTTATGAAGGGCTTCATTAGTTTTACCAGGTGTGCTTAACTAGCACATGAAATTTCCGAACTGGCTAGGTTTGTTGAGTGTCACATTTGAGTGCATGTTAGAAATATGTCAAAAGAGTGGCCCAAAAATGTAAAGGGATAGTTCACCCAAAAATGAAAATTAAGTCATTAATTACTCACCCCCGTGCTGTACCAACCCCGTAAGACCTTCGTTCGTCTTCGGAACACAAATGAAGATATTTTTGATTAAGTTTGAGAGGTTGATCACTTTTACATTGGCTCCTAAGGGATTGAAACTTGACGGCCCAGAAAGTCATTGAAGAAAATGTTTAAATATTCAATGTGACTTCAGTGGCTCAACTATACGTTTATCAAGTGACGAGAATACTTTTTGTGCGGAAATGAAACAAAAATAACAACTTAATTCGACTATTCCTTTTCTTCCTTCTGGACCTGAGACAAGAGTTCAAGAGATTTCCACGACGCATGTGTGAGAATGGCGTTCTTATTCTACTACTTCGTGTGCAATTCTCGCGCATGCGTCATGGAAATCGAGGAATAGTCAAATATAGTTGTTATTTTTGTTTTATTTCCGCACAAAATCGCTTAATAAACTTATAGTTGAGCCACTGTAGTCACATGGAACATTTAAACATTTTCTTCAATGACTTTCTGGGCCATCAAGTTTCAATCTCTTAGGAGCCAATGTAGCAGTGATCAACCTCTCAAATTTAATCAAAAATATCTGCATTTGTGTTCCGAAGACGAACGAATGTCTTACGGGGTTGGTACAGCAAGGGGGTGAGTAATTAATGACTTAATTTTTTATTTTGGGAGAACTAACCCTTTAAGAGAAGATATCATCTCCCTTCACAAACAAAGACCAGGATACAAAAAGATAGCAAAGGCACTAAATGTGCCTTAAGACACCAATGGAAGCATAGTTTGTAAGTCCAAAGTTAAATGGAATAGTGGTTACACTACCTGGATAGGGCAGAAAAAGGAAGCTATCATTGGCTCGAGTGACTGCAAAAGTCCAGCAGCAAGACTTGGTGGCAACAGGCACTGAGGTTTCAGCCTGCACAGTAAGGCGCATACTAAAATCACATAGTTTTTATGCTAGAACTCCAAGACGTACACCACTACTGACCTAAAAGCACTACTGACCTAAAAAGAAAAGTCAGGTCCAATTTGCTCTAAATCCAACACTATCTCACGACCAATTCGTACGAATTTGACGCATGATTAAAAAGTGGCTAATTCGTACTAATTCGTACGACCTCACTCGTACTAATTCGTACGATTTGTCTAAACCCACGTGATGGTTAGGTTTAGGGGCGGGGTAAGGGGTAGGTCATTCGTACGAATTCATACAAATTGGCCAATTCGTATGATATGTACGATTTAGCAAAATCGTATTAATTCGTACGAGTGAGGTCGTATGAATTGTTACGAATTAGCCACTTTTTAATCATTCGTCGAATTCGTACGACTTGGTTGTGAGATCAGGTTGTCTAAATCGAATAAACCATAGAAATTTTGGTATTCTGTTGTGTGGAGAACTTTTTGGCCCTATTAATCAGTGGTATGTCTGGAGGAAGAACAATGAAGCATGTACTGAACAGAACATTATGTCTTGAGTTAAGCATGGTGGTGCTCGATGATGGTGCTCTGGGGCTGCTTTGCATCCTCTGGCACTGGAAACCTGCAGCGTGTGGAAGGCAAGATGGATTCATTGAAGTATTAAGAAATCCTGGGAGAAAACTTCATGCCGTGAGTGAGGAAGCTGAAGCTTGGGCATCAATGAAACCTTCAACAGAACAATGATCCCAAGAATACCTCAAATTCCACCAAGGCTTGGTTACAGAAGAAGTCCTGGAAGATTCTACGGTGGCCATCAGTCACCTGACTTGAACGCCTATAGAAAATCTCTGGCGGGATTTGAAGAAGGCGGTTTCAGCATGCAAAACCCAAGAATATTACTGAACTGGCCATTGCTCATGGCTACGATTCCTCAGAAACGCTGCCAGAAGCTGCTGTCTAGTTATACATCTCGTTTGCAGCAGGTCATAACAGAAAAAGGGTAAGTACTAAGTACTAAAGATGCATGCCATGAAGGGGTTGAATAATTTAGAGACTGCAAAAGTCATTAAAAGTTTCAGTTGAATTTGGGGGAAACACTTGGAACATTTGTTGTGTAATTGAACTCTTTCAATTAACAGCTGAAAGTCTGTAGATTTTGCCAATAAACCTGATTGCAAGTTGAATAATTTTGATTACAACTGTATAATAAAAAAATACATTATTTTATTAATAAATGTTGATGTTTATTAGAAAAAATAGTAAATATGAATTATATTTCCCACAGGCCAATCACAATAAATAAATAAACAAATAAATAACATTTATATAACCCTTTTCTATGTACTTTCCAAATACTACTGCACAAAGAACTTTATAACATGAGTGGGTCTCCACAATCAGCATCCACCTGGATAATGCTACCAGTTGTCAGTGGAGAGGAGACAGTGTGACGTAGCCAATTATATGTGGATGATTAGGAAGCCATGATGGAGAGGCGCCAATTTGACCAGGGCGCAGGAGTTGTATCCGAAATCTTTTCAAAAAGCACCCTTTTAATTACCATGAACACCTGGTATTAAATCCATTTTGGGTGATACATTTCAGACCTGTTAGTATTCATCTCAAATGAGTGACCACTTTTGTTTGATTAAATTTTTATGAGAGGGTCTCAAGACACATCAGAGTGACACTATAAGTTTTCAGGTGTAAAAAAAAAAAAGGTACAATGAGTCCGCACATTATTGATTACTGCATAAAAATTAAACATGATGTGTTGAATTGAAAGCTCATGTTATTTTAGCTCCTATTCAAAATCATTTTTGGATGTAATTTACATAATCTGTGTCAATTAATGCCATGCAAATCAAAGATATTTCAAGCTTGTGCATGTATATTATGCAACGTTATCTCATTAGTAATCATACATTTTGTAGGTAAAGTGGTTCTGGCACACATACATTTTTGTATGTTAGCAAAGACACAGAAGCACTCTAAATAACTTTAGAGAAGTACAAACTTTTACAAATCACTGGGTTTGGATCTGAAAAAAAATATCTATATAATATACTGGTCAAAAATTGGAAGTCTGTGAGATTTTTTACAAATATTTTTTATAAGTCTCTTATGTGCAACCGATACTGCATTCATTTGAATTAAAAAAAATACTGTAATATTGTAAAATGTTATTACAGTTTTTTTTTGTTTTTTTTTATTTGTTTGATTTTTAAAAAAGACATTTAAATTTGTCCTCTATTTCTGTGACTTCAAAGCTGAATTTTCAGCCTATTACAGTATGTGTTTTATATTGTTGAAAAATAGCATGCATTTAGTGAAAATGTCGGATTAAAGACTAGACAATATTTATATAATAGTAAAATGTAACTGTACAAATATATTAATAGATAATTGTAATATTATATCAACAATATTCTCATTGTTTTTGTATTTTAGATGCTGTCAGTATGTTCAAATTACACTTTCCAGAATATATATCCAAATGTACAAAAATATACATTTATATTATAGCCTACATTAGTGTTGCAATCAAATTTATGAGATGAGGCTGGCACATTTGCACGGAATGGATGTTTTTTTATGCAGGTGTTATTTTCTTTCTAAGCCACAAAACGTTTTGGACCCCACACTTGTTTTTATAGTCCTGATCTCTTGTTATTGGTTCACTGAAACGGCTGTTAATACCAGGTGTTAGTAGCTCAGCTTCGGTTGGTAACCAGTGGAGGGATATACGTGGCAGCCAGTCCAGGTGTCTGGTGCC